>NC_140166.1:147649553-147677197 GCF_963971535.1 Notolepis coatsorum | reverse complement strand
AGAGGGAGAGAGAGAGGGGAGGGAGGGAGAGAGAGAGAGAGAGGGGGAGAGGGAGACACAGAGAGAGAGGGAGGGAGAAAGCGAGAGAGAGGGGGAGAGGGAGACACAGAGAGAGAGATATGCCAGTGAGAATGGAGGGAGTGAGAGAAAGAAAGGCAAACAGAGCGAGAGAGAGAGAGGAAGCAGAACGAGGGAGAAGCAGAGAGGACAGATGTTGTTCTGGGTTCTGTGAATAAAATATTACATGCCGTTTCAATTTGGGAGCCCAATTACTCATTTTCCCAAGCTTGAGTGATAAAAAGACGGCTCCTCTCTTGTCTGTGCGGCTCCCAGCATCCTTTCTTGTCTGTGCGGCTCCCAGCATCCTCTCTTGTCTGTGCGGCTCCCAGCATCCTCTAGAGGGCTCCTCTCTAGTCTGTGCGGCACCCAACATTTCCCTTCGTTATTAAGTCGCGACCCAAATTTTTTAACCACTATGATTTTTTTCAATAATTTTTTTTGCAGTAATACACAATCTTTCATGCACTGTTAAAAACATGAAATAAACACAAAAAAGTGCAACAAACGTGCAACTAGGGCTAAAAACCAAATGAAATAAAATAATAATAAATAATATAGCTTCTTAGCAGATTTCTTAGCTTAACATAACAAACCTAAGTTTGGGGGAACTAATGGGATAACTGGGGTTGCAACAAAAGTGCAGCTAGGGCTAAAAACCCAATGAAATAAAATAATAACAATAAATAATATATGCTTCTTAGCAGACTTCTTAGCTTAACATAACAAACCTAAGTTTGGGGGAACTAATGGGATAATAATAATAATAATAATACATCTATTTTATATAGCGCTTTTCCAGGTGCTCAAAGACGCTTTACATGGGCAGGAGAGACAAACTATGGCAAAACAAAAAACAGAAAAAAAATAATACATGACAAAAATAAAATAACACCGACAGAATTAGAGGTCAAAAGCAAGATTGAAAAGGTGAGTTTTGAGGGCTGATTTAAAAGATGTCAGGGTGTTTGCATCACGGATATGGCTGGGGAGGGCATTCCAGAGGGAGGGGGCAGCAGCAGCAAAGGCCCTGTCGCCCCAGGTCCGGAGCCTGGTCGTGGGAGGTGTTAGGAGGTTGGCATCTGCAGACCTAAGGCGACGGGTGGGCGTGTGACGGTGGAGGAGGTCGGACAGGTAGGGAGGGGCAAGGTTGTTGAGGGCTTTAAATGTGATGAGTAGTATTTTAAAATGTATCCTGTATTTGATTGGAAGCCAGTGGAGGTCGTGGAGGACAGGGGTGATGTGATCAGAGCGACGGGTGGAGGTGAGCATGCGGGCAGCAGAGTTTTGGACATATTGGAGTTTATTGAGGATAGTGTTTGGTGAGCCGTAGAGGATGCTGTTGCAGTAATCTAGTCTTGATGATATGAATGCATGAACCAGTGTTTCAGCAGCGGAGAGTGATAGGGAGGGGCGGAGACGAGCAATGTTCCGGAGGTGGTAGAAGGCCGATTTGGTTATGTGGTTCACATGGCGGAGGAAAGAAAGGGTGGGGTCCAGGATGATGCCAAGGTTACGGACGTGAGTGGAGGGGGTGACAATGGTACCATCAATATTTAGGGTGAAATCCTGGGTGTGGCTGGTGAGGGATTTTGGACCGATAATGATGATTTCTGATTTATTGCAGTTTAGTTTAAGAAAGTTATTTTGCATCCATGTTTTGATGTCTGTGAGGCAGGTGCTGAGGGTGGAGAGAGTGGCTGGAGTGACTTTTGCAACAAAAGTGTAGCTAGGGCTAAAACCCCAATGAAATAAAAGAATAATAATAACAATAAATAATATTATGCTTCTTAGCAGACTTCTTAGCTTAACATAACAGACCTACAGTAAGTTTGGGGGAACTAATGGGATAACTGGGGTTTCAACAAAAGTGCAACTAGGGATAAAAACACAATGAAATAAAATAATAATAATAATAAATAATATATCCTTCTTAGCAGACTTCTTAGCTTAACATCCCAGGGAACTAATGGGATAACTGGGGATGTTTTTTGCTCCTGACAAGAGTCTCAAAGTCTGGGGTGATGGTAGACAAAGCAACTCTGAGGTCATGCTCAATGTCCAATCTGTTCCTCTGCTTTGTCTTCAGCTGGACCAGAGCTGAGAAGCCACTTTCACAAAGATAGGTAGTGAAAAAAAAATGTATATAAAAAAAAAAAATAAAAAAAATTAATTAATAAATTTTTACACATCCGTGACCCACTCAAAATGGCCCCGCGACCCACTTTTGGATCGCGACCCACCAGTTGAGAAACACTGGAGGGCTCCTCTCTTGTCTGTGCGGCTCCCAGCATCCTCTAGATGTGCTTGTAGCTCCTGCTAATGGAGGAGCCGGTACAGCTTTGTAGCCGGCTCTGAACGGGGTGTAGCAGTGGTCGAGCGTGTTTCCCCCTCTGGTGGAGCAGGCGATGTGCTGAGAAAAGGATGGCATCACAGAGAGGACAGAAGAGGACAGAAGAGGACATAGAGGACATAAGGAGACAGAGGGGACATAGAGGACAGAAGGAGACAGAGAGGACAGAGAGAGGATATAAAGGGGACAGAGAGGACATAATTAGACAGCGGGGACATATAGGACAGAAGGAGACATATAGGACAGAGAGGACAGAGAGGACAGAAGGAGACAGAGAGGACAGATAGGAGAGAGAGGACAGAGAGGAGAGAGAGGACAGAGAGGACAGAAGAGGACATAGAGGACAGAGGAGAGAGAGAGAGGACAGAGAGGACAGAAGGGGACAGATAGGACAGAGGAGAGAGAGAGAGGACAGAGAGGACAGAAGGGGACAGATAGGACAGAGAGGAGAGAGAGGAGAGAGAGGACAGAGAGAGGACAGATAGTACAGAGAGGACAGAAGGAGACAGAGAGGACGGAGATGAGATAGAGGACAGAGAGGACAGAATGGGACATAGAGGACATAATGGGACATAGAGGTCAGAAGGAGACGGAGAGGACAGAGTTGACAGAAGGAGACAGAGAGGAGAGAGGACATAAGGGGACATAGTGGACAGAGAGGAGAGAGAGGACAAAGAGGACAGAGGACAGATAGGACAGAGAGGACAGAATGAGACAGAGAGGACAGAGAGGAGAGAGAGGACAGAGAGGAGAGAGAGGAGAGAGAGGAGAGAGAGGAAAGAGAGGACAGAGGACAGAGGAGAGAGAGGAGAGAGAGGAGAGATAGGACAGATAGGACAGAGAGGACATAATGAGACAGAGAGGACATAGAGGACAGAGAGGAGAGAGAGGACAGAGGACAGAGAGGACAGAACGGCCTTTCGAAGGGTAAATAAAAAAAGAGAGAACATTTATTATTAAAACACACATCAAACAAACAACCAGATACAATTACAAGGTATGTAGACATGAAACAGAACAGACAAATTAGTTTGTTGCATCTAATAATTATTTTAAATTATTATTCTTTCTTTTCTTTTCTTTTATAAAGCTTATTTCAGGACATTTTGAGTGAATGTAACACGTGGGCAGACGGTTTAAAGATAGTTCACTTGTTATGTGATAATGTCGCCTACTTGCCTTACGGAAATACGGATCAAGAAAAATCTTCAAACGTGAAAACAAGAAACACATTTAACTTGTTTCAAGAAAACGTCTTCAAACAAGTTGCACAACAGACACACGCACACGCACACGCACACACACACACACACACGCACACACACACACGCACACGCACACACACACACACACACACACACACACACACACACACACACACACACACACACACACACACACACACACACACACACACACACACACACACACACACACACACACACACACACACACACACACACACACACACACACACACACACACACACACACACACACACACACACACACACACACACACACACACACACACTTACAGAACCCCCGCACCCCTTCCTCTAATTTCCAATCCCCATCAATATTAAATGTCACAGTAACCCCCACGAGGCTGTTTGAAGTTGCTCTGTAGTCGTCTGCCTCTCGTCTGTTTGATCCTCGATGTTCAAAACACTGAATTAAGATGACTGTTATACAAACACACTCCCACCTATATGTTATAACTGCTTTCATTAACTGTACATCCTCATATAATCATTCTACCCCATACTCACAGCTTATCCACCAGGCTGGGTCTGTGCTCGACGCTGCAACGAGAAGGCCTGGTTTCTCCAAGGCGTCTACATGAAATGATAAATAATAATTATAAATATATATTTATAATGGTACTGTCTTTTATTATTATGCACCTTGCTACTAAGTAATCTACCTTGCCTATACTACTACCTACTATGCTAACATGTCTATAGTTTCAAGTTCAAGTTTCAAGTTCAAGTTTCTTTAATAGTTGTCATACAGAAGTACAGAATACTTTTATACAAAATGCTTCTTACTGTTACGCTCCAGAGACTGTGCAAGACAAGATAAGTATGAAATAAAATAACATAGTATAGCATGTAAATTAGAAGTAAAAAAATGAGGTCACAGTGTTCAGTATAGACATATGTACAATGTTCGATGCAGAATAGACGTAACTGAGTTACCATATAATATACAATACTATGCAGTGTACTAATATACAATACTATATAGTGCAAGGCAGAAATGGGATGAGGTGCAATTTAGGTACAATTTACAGTAGGTGTACGAGTTGTAGTGCAAATCCTTTATCAATAAATATAAAGTGTGTTTGTGTGATCTAACGTGTGGAGAGTGGGTGCTGCAGTGTGTTGTTTGTTTAAGTGAGTGTGTGCGTGTGGGTGTGTGTGCTGTGTGCATTTGATGGTTGTTGCATAGTGTTTATTGTTCGTTTAGCAGCCTGATGGCCTGGGGATAGAAGCTTCTTCTGAGTCTTTCTGTGCTCGCCTTAAGACTCCGGTATCGCTTGCCTGACCGCAGCAGTTCAAAGAGGCAGTTGTTCGGGTGGCTCGAGTCCTTAATAATTCTCTTAGCCTTCCCCCTGCACCGCTTGTTGTAAATGTTCTGGAGGGTGGGAAGCCCCCCTCCAATTGTGCGTTCGGCTGAACGTGTCACTCTTTGTAGTCTGCTACGGTCTTGTGCAGTGCTATTCCCAAACCAGGAGGTGATGTTGCCAGTCAGGATGCTCTCTATTGTACATGAGTAGAAGTTCCTAAGGATCTTCTGACTGACTTGGAACTTCCTTAGGCGCCTGAGGAAGTAGAGGCGTTGTCGTGCCTTCTTCACAACACTGTCAATGTAGGTAGTATACTACTACCTACTATGCTAACATGTCTATACTACTACCTACTATGTTACTCATATTGTCTATACTACTACCTACTATGTTACTCATATTGTCTATACTACTACCTACTATGCTAATATGTATATACTACTACCTACTATGTTACTCATATTGTTTATACTACTACCTACTATGCTAATGTATATACTACTACCTACTATGTTAATAATATTGTCTATACTACTACCTACTATGTTAATAATATTGTATATACTACTACCTATATGCTAATAATATTGTCTATACTACTACATACTATTCTAATGTCTATACTACTACTACCTACTATGCTAATAATATTGTCTATACTACTACCTACTATGCTAATAATATTGTCTATACTACTACCTACTATGTTACTAATATTGTCTATACTACTACCTACTACTATGCTAATAATATTGTCTATACTACTACCTACTATGCTAATATGTCTATACTACTACCTACTATGCTACTCATATTGTCTATACTACTACCTACTATGTTAATAATATTGTCTATACTACTACCTACTATGTTAATAATATTGTCTATACTACTACCTACTATGCTAATAATATTGTCTATACTACTACATACTATTCTATTGTCTATACTACTACCTACTATGCTAATAATATTGTCTATACTACTACCTACTATGTTACTCATATTGTCTATACTACTACCTACTATGTTACTCATATTGTCTATACTACTACCTACTACTATGCTAATGATATTGTCTATACTACTACCTACTATGCTAACATGTCTATACTACTACCTACTATGTTACTCATATTGTCTATACTACTACCTACTATGTTAATAATATTGTCTATACTACTACCTACTATGTTAATAATATTGTCTATACTACTACCTACTATGTTAATAATATTGTCTATACTACTACGCTAATAATATTGTCTACTACTACCTACTATTCTAATGTCTATACTACTACAGTACCTACTATGCTAATAATATTGTCTATACTATTACCTACTATGCTAATATGTGGATACTACTACCTCCTATGCTAATAATGTCTCTACTACTATGCACTCTAGACTGTAGCACTCAAGTTCAACACTGTTTGACAAACAATCTTACTGACCCTTAGCTGCCAGAGTTGTACCCTTCCTGCTGACTTGTTGTACAGAACTTGTAAGTCGCTCTGGATAAAAGCATCAGCTAAATGTAAAAATGCTAAGATCCTCAGTCAAAGACGGTATCAAAGTGAAGATCCACCAAAAGGCATATTCATATTTGATTCCCATGATCTTGGGAAGTTCAGTCAATAGCCTTAAGCCCCCTGATCTATTATTCCTTTATACTCAGACAGATAAGTCTGTTACATAAAAGTCTGAACATAAATTAAAAAGAAACCAGATAAAACCAGATAAAACATTGACCATGAATTGGAGCATCTCAGACGACCTTTAACCCTTTCACTACCACACTACAGAAGGTTCCTTGAAAACAGCCAATTTTTTAACACAGTGCTTAGAAAGTCCTTGAAATTCTTCTATTTATTAAAGGGATTTGCACTACATTCATACCTCATTTGCATTTGCACCTTACCTTAAAGTTGTGTACCTCATTGTCTGCATTTGTACCTCACTGTTTACTAATTTTTACTCACTATACTTAGATTGTACTTAGGCTGTACTTTAGATTGTATATTGTATTGTATATTCCTCTTTTACTTACCTTTTTACTGTATGAAGCACATTCCCAGGGGCTCATACAGAACCAAGCATTTCACCGTAAAGTACATGTATTTTAATTGTTACAAATAATAAACAAACTTGAAACTTGAACTTGAATAACATCTCAGTACCCCACCGCCGACCTTGCCCTGAGGCAAGACACTCCAGACTACTCCTGGGGAGGTGCTCTGTGTTTGCACCGGGCAGCGCCCCGTGTGGAAGTGAGTGAGTGCGGAGCAGGGCGTTGCTGAAACGGAGCAGAGCGATGTGCTCAGTGACACTACCCTGGTTAATAATAATGGTAATAATTGATGTTAAAACTGGCTAAAGGTGGATTTTCCTTTTTAGCTATTCAGAATATATGTTTGAGTTGGACCACATAAACAATACATTGTGTTTTTAACAAGATGAGCTTTTATCCCATAAGAAACCTCAATATGATAGCTGTGATATGCCCACATTAACCTGAATGATACTTTTATCCCATAAGAAACCTCAATATGATAGCTGTGATATGCCCACATTAACCTGAATGATACTTTTATCCCATAAGAAACCTCAATATGATAGCTGTGATATGCCCACATTAACCTGAATGATACTTTTATCCCATAAGAAACCTCAATATGATAGCTGTGATATGCTCACATTAACCTGAATGATATACTTTTATCCCATAAGAAACCTCAATATGATAGCTGTGATATGCTCACATTAACCTGAATGATATAGTTTTATCCCATAAGAACCCTCAATATGATAGCTGTGATATGCTCACATTAACCTGAATGATATACTTGTATCCCATAAGAAACCTCAATATGATAGCTGTGATATGCTCACATTAACCTGAATGATATACTTGTATCCCATAAGAAACCTCAATATGATAGCTGTGATATGCTCACATTAACCTGAATGATATACTTTTATCCCATAAGAAACCTCAATATGATAGCTGTGATATTAATATTGACCTGAATGCTGCACAGTGTGTACACTTCAACAAGTATACAAGACCGATTCATAAGTCAAAGATGGAAAGAGACAGTTCTCCTTTATCCCGAATAAGACCTTAACATGTTAGGTTTAATATATAGCGCATGTAAACATATTTATTTAGATATTTGAGCTCAGTTTTGATGTAGTCATGAAAGAATGACATCCCTTCCGACAAAATAGACCAGCAACATGAGGTTCATTATAGTTTATATTTTATATATAAATTAAGGATTTATACATTGCAGATAAAGAAAAAATACAAAACAAATTTTTTTGATCTTACATCACATTTACATGTGAAAATGTACACAACATATTCAATAACTTACAAATGCTTTTTATTTGCATAAAAATATATCTCTTTACAAAAGTTTTTGTAATATGTACATATACATATACACTGGCTCTTGAATGGGGATGTGTCATCATCGCGTTACACTTAAAAGCAATTGTAATCTAGTACCGAAGGCCGACGTGAGACTGGCGTTGCCATATACTGTATTTTCCAGATGCATTTTTTTTGTCCTCCGTCATATAAGAAATGTGAATTCGCAAAATATATTACATATTGATAACACAAGACATTTTTGCCAAAGAGAATGCCATCGAGTATCAAAACTGTATAAATGTACAAAATGTAACAGCAATGACAGGAATACAAAGAATGATAGCAGCAGTTGCTATACTCGATCACTTCTGGCCTGGAGATGGGGGGGGGGGGGTACTCCCCATTTTCATGCCATTTCGTCCTCGGGCGGTTGTTTTAGCCCAGTGGTTCTCAACGAGGGGTCCCCCCCAGATCCTGCAGGGGATCCCCAGACAAGTGGGAGATAGCTTTTCACTTTCATTCAAAAACCGCCTAATGGGAGCAAGAGTCATATCTCAAACCTGCCCTGTTTCTCTTGGACAAGGAAAGAAACAGTTTGTGAGGATGGGAGGATCAAGAGGGGAGGGCGGCGTTTGAGATAATGGTCAATTCTGATCATGGAGTTCACTCCACTGTCATCCCTTCATTTATAGTGGACAACCAAAGCATTCTGGTCCTAATCCTACCTAAACCTTCTCAGATGGACAGTCCCTGGTCCTAATCCTACCTAAACCTTCTCAGAAGGACAGTCCCTGGTTCTAATCCTACCTAAACCTTCTCAGAAGGACAGTCCCTGGTTCTAATCCTACCTAAACCTCCTCAGATGGACAGTCCCTGGTCCTAATCCTACCTAAACCTTCTCAGAAGGACAGTCCCTGGTTCTAATCCTACCTAAACCTCCTCAGATGGACAGTCCCTGGTCCTAATCCTACCTAAACCTTCTCAGATGGACAGTCCCTGGTCCTAATCCTACCTAAACCTCCTCAGATGGACAGTCCCTGGACCTAATCCTACCTAAACCTTCTCAGATGGACAGTCCCTGGTCCTAATCCTACCTAAACCTTCTCAGATGGACAGTCCCTGAAACTAAATCTTAATGTGTTTCAATGTAGGGGTCCTTGACACAAAAAAAGGGTAGAGAACAACTTTAGACATCACTCCCACCCCAACCTCCAACATCACTCCACCCCGACCTCCAACATCACTCCCACCCCGACCTCCAACATCACTCCACCCCAACCTCCAACATCACTCCACCCCAACCTCCAACATCACTCCACCCCAACCTCCAACATCACTCCACCCCAACCTCCAACATCACTCCACCCCAACCTCCAACATCACTCCCACCCCAACCTCGAACCTCACTCCCACCCCGACCTCGAACCTCACTCCCACCCCGACCTCCAACATCACTCCCCACCCCAACCTCCAACATCACTCCCACCCCAACATCACTCCCACCCCAACCTCCAACATCACTCCCCACCCCACCTCCAACATCACTGAGTCCCCACCCCAACCTCCAACATCACTCCACCCCACCTCCAACATCACTCCCACCCCAACCTCCAACATCACTCCCACCCCAACCTCCAACATCACTCCCACCCCAACCTCCAACATCACTCCCACCCCAACCTCCAACATCACTCCCACCCCAACCTCCAACATCACTCCCCACCCCAACCTCCAACATCACTCCCACCCCGACCTCCAACATCACTCCCACCCCAACCTCCAACATCACTCCCACCCCAACCTCCAACATCACTCCCCACCCCAACCTCCAACATCACTCCCCACCCCAACCTCCAACATCACTCCCACCCCAACCTCCAACATCACTCCCACCCCAACCTCCAACATCATCCCCACCCCGACCTCCAACATCACTCCCACCCCAACCTCCAACATCACTCCCACCCCAACCTCCAACATCACTCCCCACCCCAACCTCCAACATCACTCCCACCCGACCTCACCCGGAACATCACCCGGAGACCCCCCCCTTCTGGCCGACACGCACACGTATGAAGGTATAAGCCGCTCTCTCCCCCACGTGTCTCTCTGCTTCAATAAATCACGAAGGCTGACATCACTTTGTTGGATCTTCGGAAACCATGTTGCTAATTGACACTGCTGTACAGTGGTATTGATGAAATAGTCATTATGTCTTCCTTTAAAAACGTATATATGCCCATACAGTATTCAAGGCACTGCAATGACTAATGTATGATGACAGTGTTGAAGTCGTTCCTCGTCTTTAAGACATACTTGGACCCAAATGAGAGTAAGATATCGATGGCGGCTCATTTTTTAAGTGTGCAAAGTTTCTGTATGTATATACTGTACATGTGGGTTGGTAGAAGCTGAAAGGTTCAGTAAGACATTTAAACATTAAACGTTCTTTTTTCTTTTCTCTTTTTCTGTGGATGTCCAAGAAGAAGGCCCTGTATTTATCAAGCATCTCAGAGCAGGAGGCACGACGCTACAGAGGGCACCATGTTAGCACGACGCTACAGAGGGCACCATGTTAGCACGACGCTACAGAGGGCACCATGTTAGCACAACGTTACAGAGGGCACCATGTTAGCATGCCGCTACAGAGGGCACAATGTTAGCACGACGCTACAGAGGGCACCGTATTAGCACGACGCTACAGAGGGTACCATGTTAGCACGACGCTACAGAGGGTACCATGTTAGCACGACGCTACAGAGGGCACCGTATTAGCACGACGCTACAGAGGGTACCATGTTAGCACGACGCTACAGAGGGCACCATGTTAGCACGACGCTACAGAGGGCACCATGTTAGCACGACGCTACAGAGGGCACCATGTTAGCACGACGCTACAGAGGGTACCATGTTAGCACGACGCTACAGAGGGCACCGTATTAGCACGACGCTACAGAGGGTACCATGTTAGCACGACGCTACAGAGGGCACCGTATTAGCACGACGCTACAGAGGGTACCATGTTAGCACGACGCTACAGAGGGCACCATGTTAGCACGACGCTACAGAGGGCACCATGTTAGCACGACGCTACAGAGGGCACCGTATTAGCACGACGCTACAGAGGGCACCATGTTAGCACGCCGCTACAGAGGGCACCATGTTAGCACGACGCTACAGAGGGCACCATGTTAGCACGACGCTACAGAGGGCACCATGTTAGCACGACGCTACAGAGGGCACCATGTTAGCACGACGCTACAGAGGGCACCATGTTAGCACGACGCTACAGAGGGCACCATGTTAGCACGACGCTACAGAGGGCACCATGTTAGCACGACGCTACAGAGGCTAATTAGCTAAGCTAATTTCTGTCATTGTCTTCTACATGTTAAGTACATTTTGTGACCCTTGGTCCGACGAACGCTGTTCAATATGCAATTTTGCGATTTCAAAAATACATCAATGTTGAAATTGAGTGTCCTCGACCATCTTATCCTATAATTAAAGCTGAAATCTCTCCTTGATAAGAGTTCCTACTTTGAGATGCTTGATGTACTGAATGGGGGTTAGGGTTAGGACCAGTATGTACTGGGATTCACTGCCAACCTCAGCCCACTCAGGAAGTGGAGGAGGATCATCCCCACGTCGTCTCCTGACGATACGTGAAGAAGATCACAAGCGTTTTCTTGGAGCGATAGAATTGAACGTGATTCGACGACGACGACCCCCTGCAGGGAGTCGGGCATCTCGCATAGACTAGGACCCTCGTACGTCGACAGAAACTCAAATTCTCAAGTCGGACAGGAGTACCGTAATTCCTCTAATAGTAACCGGGTCTCAAATACAAGCCGGGTCTCTATTAATGGCCGGGTGCGCTCTTGAGCTAAGCAATTATAAGCCGGCCTCCTAATACAAGCCGGGTTACTAATATACTGAGCTGCATACTGAGCTAGTTACTTGATTTCACTTTGAAAACGTTGAAATGACCAGTGACCACCTGTAATTGCACTGTTTACTATTTCATACAGTACTTGGTTTCAATAAATGAACCCAGTACATTTTCAAACTGACACAAAATGTTGATTTATTCATTATGATCCGTTTGAAAATTTGAAATATAGGCCTTCCTCTTATACAGGCCTCCTCCTAATACAAGCCTGGTACCCGCTACAGTTGAAACAAATACAAGCCGGGGTTACTATTAGAGGAATTACGGTATTTCAGTGCCCTCATGGCACTACAAAGAAACTGGCCATACTGTACTGCATGGACTCTCGTAGAACAGCCCCTAATGTTGTGGCTAAACCTTGCATCGCTGCTGTTGAGTTAAAAAACTCACTAGCAATTCTGGCTATTCTTTGAACTAGAATTCAATAGCTGACAAGGTCCTTTATGTGCTGAATAGGTGCCATTGACCGTGTGATGAAACCTATTCGAAATACACTCTGGGAAAAAAATAATTGTGTGGATCTCAACCCCCGGAGCCACTTTCAACTGACAGGCAACTTTATAAAAAGAAGGGGAACTAACGATACTCTCTCTAGCCTTTAAAAGCCCCAAGCATTCCCCGCGGCGCGCCAAGAAACCCGACTCGCACTTCAGTAATTAAAATTCCTGGCTATATATTTTCTCTGTGGGAGGTAACATCCAATTAAGAGGTATAAATTGACCAAAGAGGCTTCGAAAACCGCTTTGGAAAAGAGCAGCACAGTAACCACACTGCTCATACGAGTATTTCTTCCTTCTCTCGTCGCTCGTCTCTCTCTCTCTCTCTCTGTCTCTCACTCACACACTCACACACACACACACACACACACACACACACACACCCCCCCCCCCCCCCCCCCCACTGCTCGGGAAAGAAATGCAGCTCCACAGATCACTGTGATCAGCGCCTCAATAAGAGTCCGCTGTTATCATTCAGATCGTACGGAGAAACTAGGAAGAAAACTACATTTGTAATAATAATACTATTAGGGCTGTACCGAATGTCATTTTTATTTATTTTTTTACATTTGAAGCTTCTATTGAAGTTTTCGAATGAAGCTTCGAATGTCTGTCGTCATATTTTATGACGTAATCATAACTAAAAATATATAATAATAATCCTCAAACAAAATCCTCAATTTGAATAAAGTGATTAATCTGATTAAATTAGTAATTTCTTTTATTAAATCAACATAAATAATCCAATAAGGGCACGGTTGGTACGAAAGTGATGGTGACGTCTTGATGGAGCGCCAAGCGGATGCAGATAGGCTACTAATCATTTATGATAAATGTTTTATTTAAATTTTTATGATGAGTCATATAGTATAATAGTATAATATTAGTGTAGCCTAATCTTTATCTGCAACTGTGAAGAAAAACCCCATTGGTTTAAATAGAATGAATAGACACATACAAAAATAATAATAATAATAATAATAATAATAATAATAATAATAATAATAATAATAATAATAATAATAATAATAATAATAATAATATATAATATTATAATATAATATAATGTTGATTTAGAATTCGAATGTCAACGTTATGAATGAAGCTTCGAAGCGTCGAGCTATTCGGTACAGCCCTACTACTAGCCCTAAACGGGGCTGGACTGGGACAGCTCTACTGGAAACGAGGAGGCTTAAACATTTGGTTTGGCTGCGTGAAGGAACCCTTCGCACCCCATCGCTTGAGTATAAAACACTCTTCATGTAAAACGCCAGAGGTTCTTGTACTCATAAAGCCAACACTCACAGAGTGTAAAGAGAAACGTCTCCTCTCTCCACCGAACGCTCTCGGGAAGAGCTAGAGAGGCGCGTCGTCACTTGCCGCCCCGTCCGGCCCACCCTCGAGCCACGTCAGCCCCCGGGATTCAGACTTGTCTTTCCGTGCCTGTAAAGAATTATCATTATATATATATATATATATATAACACGGCCTGAACCAAAGACTGAAGGGTTAATAGAAATCTCCTATACTACATCTCCTCGCCAAGATCTACGGTTACAATAATAAAAAATGTAACATATTCAGCTTAAACGCACAAGCGGAAGAGGGCGAGTCGGGCGGGGCGGGTGCTGAGGGACAGAACTCTCTCTGCCGCCTTCTGTTTCCCAGCGACTACAGTCGGCCTTCTGTGCTTTACGTCTGAGCGCCTCTCTCTGTGCGTGTGCCTCAGAAACACAGATATATAGACTATATATATTTCTATATATTCATGTCAAAACGAGGACAATCTGTCCTTTATTCTCTCTCCCTCCATTCTTCACACACACTCCATCCATCTCTGTATCGTGTCTCTCCTTGTCTCTCTGGGTCTTTCTCTCCACTCGTCCTCTCAGACCACGGTGCAGACGGTGTTCAGGTCTCTCTCTCCACTCGTCCTCTCAGACCATGGTGCAGACAGTGTTCAGGTCTCTCTCCCCACTCGTCCTCTCAGACCATGGTGCAGACGGTGTTCAGGTCTCTCTCCCCACTCGTCCTCTCAGACCATGGTGCAGACGGTGTTCAGGTCTCTCTCCCCACTCAGACCATGGTGCAGACGGTGTTCAGGTCTCTCTCCCCACTCGTCCTCTCAGACCATGGTGCAGACGGTGTTCAGGTCTCTCTCCCCACTCGTCCTCTCAGACCATGGTGCAGACAGTGTTCAGGTCTCTCTCCCCACTCGTCCTCTCAGACCATGGTGCAGACAGTGTTCAGGTCTCTCTCCCCACTCGTCCTCTCAGACCATGGTGCAGACAGTGTTCAGGTCTCTCTCCCCACTCGTCCTCTCAGACCATGGTGCAGACGGTGTTCAGGTCTCTCTCCCCACTCGTCCTCTCAGACCATGGTGCAGACAGTGTTCAGGTCTCTCTCTCCACTCGTCCTCTCAGACCATGGTGCAGACAGTGTTCAGGTCTCTCTCCCCACTCGTCCTCTCAGACCATGGTGCAGACAGTGTTCAGGTCTCTCTCCCCACTCGTCCTCTCAGACCATGGTGCAGACAGTGTTCAGGTCTCTCTCCCCACTCGTCCTCTCAGACCATGGTGCAGACGGTGTTCAGGTCTCTCTCCCCACTCGTCCTCTCAGATCATGGTGCAGACGGTGTTCAGGTCTCTCTCCCCACTCGTCCTCTCAGATCATGGTGCAGACAGTGTTCAGGTCTCCCTCCCCACTCGTCCTCTCAGACCATGGTGCAGACGGTGTTCAGGTTTGGGTCGAAGCGGACCACCTTCCCCTCCGCCGCGGCCTTGGTGCTGCTGGTGTTATACATGGGGTTCTCGAACGTGGCCTGGCCATTGTTGTTCTCGTGGACGGAGCAGCCGGTGTACTGCGCCTTATCGGTTTTCCTGGGGAGAAGACAAGGGGGGGGGGGGGGGGGGGAGTAGCACATTAGTAGTGAGGAGACAAGCTCACCCAATTATCCAGCTCTCACATGCTTTCATTAGCTCTGTGTGGACTGCTGTGGTAGGTGAAAAGACGAGGTTGAAATGTAATTACTATTGAAATGAGCACTCGGAATATAATTTTGTTCCGGTTTACCGTGAATTAGCATAATGAATGCGATGTTTTTATGCAGGTTTTGCACGCGTGTCGTGAGCTGTATGATAATGCTCAGAGAACATGAACACATACAAAGGCTACATACTAAACACTCATCTTACACATGAGGACGTTTTCCCAGAATTCTACATTAGAATTCTAGAGCTCCACAGCTCTCAAAAGACGTGGTGCCAATCTCCTTCCAGAGGAAACAAATGCGAGAAACGGACGTTTCTATTGTTGTTGTATGTTCAATCAGTTCAGGGCCCTCATTTATCAAGTTTTCTTAGAAAACCTTCTATTTCCACAAGTAAGCACAGAATTTAGAATGTGTGCACGCACAAAAAAACTGGATTTATCACACGTGCATACACAGGTCCTACGCACAGTTGTCTTGATAAATATCACCTTGCTCCTAAGCTGGAGCTTGTGCACTGTTTTAAGTATTTGCATACCAGAACCGCCCAGATTAACTATATACGGTAATGGAACACCCCCATGAAATGTGGAAAAGTGGACTAAGCCGAGGGAAGCGTGTTGTACACGGTGATGTCGGATATTATATCTATTAACTTCCTAAAAGACCATTGCTGCCTGGACACCGCAAACACTAATAAAGACCATTAACCACTGATTTGCCGTTGCCCGTTGGTGTCATTAATGCATGCTGGAATAAGAATGCCTTTCTTCATTTATTTTTAATATTAATAATTATTATAATACAATAAAAGACAGCTCCGTCTTTTAATACACATATATTGTACAGTAACGTCAAATAAATACTACAGTCCCCGCTGAAATAAAGGTTCTGCACGCACATACCAGCAGTGATCTACAGCATAAAAGATAGCCACTTTATAATACTATTCTGAGTAGATCATTCATCTGTATCGCAACGGAGTCACGGATCTGGTCGGGGCAGGTAGCATTATGTCGGGAAAATCTTTATGAAATAAACAAATGTGAATTAAAGAATTTAAAAACAAAGTTTAGCATATTAAATCGTTTTATAAGCTTTCTGAGTAGATAATTCATCTCTATCGCAACAGAGTCACGGATCTGGTCGGGGCAAGTAGCATTATGTCGGGAAAATCTTTATGAAATAAACAAATGTGAATTAAAGAATTTAAAACGAAGTTTAGCATATTAAATCGTTTTATAAGCTTATAGCTTTTTTCGTGCTGATTTGAGAAGGATCCAGCTGCAGAGCCGGAGAGCAACTCTCAGGGCCAAGATAGCACTTATACTATTTTGAGAGAGACAGCAGAGAGACAGACAGCAGAGAGACAGACAGACAGAACAGTGTCTATCTGTCTGTCTGTCTGTCTCTCTGCTGTCTGTCTCTCCGGCTCTGCAGCTGGACCTTCTCAAATAAGCACGGAAAAGCTTTTAAGCTTATAGCTCCAATTTGGGTCCCAAATTGCGGTACAAATGAAGGAGGTGTCTCGGGTAGTGGACTCTAGTTAATATTATGTTCTCTCTGCAATTAGACTGCCCCTCATTCATTCATTCATCCCTATCTGATGCTATCTCTGAAAACAGTTCCTGCGAGCGCAGTCAGTGCACCCGATAACGCTATATATATAAACCTGCATTCATTCGGAGAGAAAGACCTATTCCACATGCTATTTAGGGTTTGACAATAATTACACTAATATCGCTATTTCACAATGAACTATAATGAATTACGGGGGTCATACAGAACACGTCAGTCAAGCTTATTTTCGCGTTGAAACTAATGCATGCAACTGATCTATGCCGTCCGTCTGCAGTCCCCATATTCTACCACAGGGCGTCAGCTAAGCATGCTCTGGGCTGTGCGCAGACATACGCACAAAGTCAAGTTCATGTTCAAATTGATAAATCCCACACTTTGCTTAGAAATGGTCGTACGCACGGGTTAAGCACATATCCGTGCGTACGTCACGTTGATAAATGAGGGCCCAGGACATTATACAACCATTTCTTCTGCGTATCATTACAGTTTGTCGTTACATCTTAGCCTACGTGGCTAGCTAGCTAACGTTGAGCTAACTCCATCAAAACGGTCCGTTCGTATTTCTACATACAGTGGAAACTGATATGGCAACAGATTGATGTTATCATTTTGAAATTCAAATCAATTATGAACTTTATATATTGTTAGTTTATCACGTATCAATCCTCAGGGTACTGCAAAAAGCAAACACCTCTCAATGAAACACCCCAGAAACCAGATATTTTTTGGGTACACTCCAATGCCTTGTCTCCATTAGCTATGTTCAGCCTAGCTGGGTGTCTCCATTGCATTTCTTTAAACTCTCGGGTTGCTATGCAACCTTTCAAAATGCACACCAGCAACTGTGGTACACAAGCTAAACCATGATGATACAGTCAGGTTGTGAAAAGGTGTCTGTCTAGTGGAGACGAGGCCACAGCATGGCTAAACCCTGGCTAGTGGAGACGAGGCCACACAGCACGGCTAAACCCTGGCTAGTGGAGACGAGGCCACAGCACGGCTAAACCCTGGCTAGTGGAGACGAGGCCACAGCACGGCTAAACCCTGGCTAGTGGAGACGAAGCCACAGCATGGCTAAACCCTGGCTAGGGGAGACGAGGCCACAGCACGGCTAAACCCTGGCTAGTGGAGACGAGGCCACACAGCACGGCTAAACCCTGGCTAGTGGAGACGAGGCCACAGCACGGCTAAACCCTGGCTAGTGGAGACAAGGCCACAGCACGGCTAAACCCTGGCTAGTGGAGACGAGGCCACAGCACGGCTAAACCCTGGCTAGTGGAGACAAGGCCACAGCACGGCTAAACCCTGGCTAGTGGAGACGAGGCCACAGCACGGCTAAACCCTGGCTAGTGGAGACGAGGCCACAGCACGGCTAAACCCTGGCTAGTGGAGATGAGGCACAAGTGAACGCCTATAAAATGTTACGTATAATGCCGGTTAAAATTTTAAACAGGCAATGTGTGTTCTTTTGTTTTTTTGTCGGAGGAATTCAACGAGGAAACCTGACTAGCATAAATACATACGTAACACACATGAAACCTATGCACCTCTGCTTGTAGAGATAAAAGGCCAGGCCTGAAACCTACGCTGCTTGTAGAGATAGAAGGCCAGGCCTGAAACCTACGTACCTCTGCTTGTAGAGATAGAAGGCCAGGCCTGAAACCTACACTGCTTGTAGAGATAGAAGGCCAGGCCTGAAACCTACGTACCGCTGCTTGTAGAGATAGAAGGCCAGGCCTGAAACCTAGGCTGCTTGTAGAGATAGAAGGCCAGGCCTGAAACCTACACTGCTTGTAGAGATAGAAGGCCAGGCCTGAAACCTACGCTGCTTGTAGAGATAGAAGGCCAGGCCTGAAACCTACACTGCTTGTAGAGATAGAAGGCCAGGCCTGAAACCTACGCTGCTTGTAGAGATAGAAGGCCAGGCCTGAAACCTACGCTGCTTGTAGAGATAGAAGGCCAGACCTGAAACCTACGTACCGCTGCTTGTAGAGATAGAAGGCCAGGCCTGAAACCTACGTACCGCTGCTTGTAGAGATAGAAGGCCAGGCCTGCGAAGATCAGGGCGAAGAAAGGCACCAGGATGGCGATGGCCACGGAGCTGCTGCTGGTGGAGCCGGTCTCGGCGTCAGGGAGCGTCACGTTCTCTCTCACGATCATACCTGCTGGAGCAGCAGGGGTCACATTATAGACCACATTTTAAAGAAATACATATATATATATATTTATATTTGACATTAAATGCTCCTTGTCAATATATTATATGTGTATTTTTTTTACAAGGAGCATTTAATGTCAAAATGAAACCAATTCAATTGAGGTTTACACAGGTTTATGGGAAATTCACAGCACCACAGATTGCTCACAATAAACATTTAGGTAGTCAAAAATAAGAATAAGAATAAAAATACAGTCAAAGATATACATTCTAAAATATGTATATACAGCCAAACATATTTTAGATATATGCTTTATTGTTCCCCTAATAAGATATTGAAATTCTTTATTTGGAATTACCCATTGAGATGAACCATCTCGTTTTCAAGGGGGTCCACAGCTTACAGAATACATAAATTACATATCTGTATTAAACATAACAAAACAAAAAGAAACAAACAAAACCAAACACAAAACTAGATACAATTAATAATAAATATAAGATAAGATATTCCTTTAATGTTCCCCTAATAAGGGGAGGATGCTTTACAGGGATCTGTTGAGCACAATACTGAAATACTGTATGGCTGCTCTTCAGACATTATGAGATAAGATAAGATATTCCTTTATTGATCCCCTTGGGGAGGGGAGGGTCAGAGCAGCGTGGGGGAGGGGAGGGTCAGGTATGGCAGCCCGAGAAACTAACCTTCTTACTGTTATGTACCTTACTTACTATTCTTATTATTACATATCATGATAATATGTCTATACTACTATGTCACTATCCTTATACTACTACCTATCATGATAATATGTCTATACTACTATGTCACTATCCGTATACTACTACCTATCATGCTAATATGTCTATACTACTATGTCACTATCCTTATACTACTACCTATCATGCTAATATGTCTATACTACTATGTTACTATCCGTATACTAGTACCTATCATGCTAATATGTCTATACTACTATGTTACTATCTGTATACTAGTACCTATCATGCTAATATGTCTATACTACTATACTTATACTACTACCTATCATGCTAATATGTCTATACTACTATGTTACTATCCGTATACTACTACATATCATGCTAATATGTCTATACTACTATGTTACTATCCGTATACTACTACATATCATGCTAATATGTCTATACTACTATGTCACTATCCGTATACTACTACCTATCATGCTAATATGTCTATACTACTATGTTACTATCCGTATACTAGTACCTATCATGCTAATATGTCTATACTACTATGTTACTATCCGTATACTACTACATATCATGCTAATATGTCTATACTACTATGTTACTATCCGTATACTAGTACCTATCATGCTAATATGTCTATACTACTATACTTATACTACTACCTATCATGCTAATATGTCTATACTACTATGTTACTATCCGTATACTACTACCTATCATGCTAATATGTTTATACTACTATGTACTCAGAGTGTAACACTCAAGTTCAACACTATTTGACAAACAGTCTTACTGACTCTTAGCTGCCAGAGTTGTACCTTCCTTCCTGCTGACTTGTTGTACAGAACTTTGTTTTGGATAAAAGCGTTCAGCTAAATAATAATAATAATAAAAAAGCAAGGGCGGCTAGGTGGTGCGAGCCCAGCTCTCCACATTGTTTTCAGTTTGGCTGGTCGTCCGTACTAATACAATTGGCAGTATTAGGGGGAGGGAAAACTGAGGGGTGGGGATCGGACGTTGTGGACAGCGACTCCTACAGGTCGGTTGGTGCGCCTGCGCAGTAGAATCAAGAAGCGATGGGGGCGGCGCCCCTTCCAAAGCGCAGACCCCTGACGCTGAAAGATCGCGCTGCGCAGGTGAAAAGATGCGAGGGCTGCTACCTCGAGTATCGGAGGGGACTTGTGCTATGTATGGCTTCGTCCACATTGCAGCCGGCTTGTGGGAGGCAAGAAACAGCGTTCGAGGGTTGGGTTGAATTGGACGATGGGATGGGAAAAAAATAGAAAATGGGAGAAAAAGTGGATAAAAAAAAAAAAATAATAATAAAAAAGCGTTCAGCTAAATGACTAAATGCGTTTATTGCCGTCATGTGACTTGTGCTGTTTATCTTTATTATTTATTCATCTACGTCACTAAATGATAAATAGACTGTAGCACCCAACCTTGGGCTATGCAGGCTCAATGGCATCACACATCACAAAGCGCTTTACAACATTCACCCAGCGTCAATGTATAATGGAATAGCGGACTAGTACTTACTATACAGTGGCAGTGGAGGTGTTGATGATAATGACATACTGTGAGGAGGAGGAAGGGGCAGAGAGGAGGAGGAAGGGGCAGAGCGATGGCAGCAGGAAGACCATGACAACCGTGATGACAGAGATGACAAACCATTATGATGATGAAGATGATAACGATGATGACAGTGGCATCATAATATCGGGGTCATGAACATCGACAATTAACAACAGAGGAGGCGACGAGGGAAGGTAAGGTGGAGGCATATGACCCAATGTGTCCTCTATAATGATGCTAATGACAGTAGGCTGACGGTAGGGAGGTCAAATGCTCTGCTTAATGTAATCAGATGGGAGCTCCGCCCACAATGCTATTCAGAACACCGTGATTTAAATGGTAAATAGGGCAATTATATCCAAAGCGCTTTACAATTGACCCATTCACTCACACATTCACTCACCGATGGCGGAGGCGACCATGCAAGGTGCCGACCTGCTCATCGGGAGCAGTTGGGGGGTTAAGTGTCTTGCTCAAGGACACTTTGACACGCTGCCCGGGAGGAACGGGATTCGAACCGGGAACCTATGGATTAGCCAGACGACTGACTGCTCTAACTCCCGAGCCACAGTCGACCTTTTTCTTAAGCAGCCAACCCCGTCTCAGGTCTAGTTAATTGCGCCCAGGAGCAGGGTGTGGCTGCACACATTAGTGTACTTCCTGTTTGGGCAGAGACGCTCGACAGTGGAACGTCGTCCAACTCACTGCGTAGCAGAATGGTGCATTAGAGCAGCGCTTCTCAAACTACGGGTCGCGACCCACAGTAGGGTCGTGGGTAGGTGACAGCGGGGTCGCGCATTGGAAAAAAAAAATATGCCTTGTTTTATAATTTTAATAAATATGCACGATCAAGTTCAACAACGTGTATTTTTATATTCCTTAATTCCACGCTGAAATTACGTGATATGTGTGGGGTTGCCAAAAAAAAGATCCTAAATAAAATGGGGTTGTGGTATAAAAAGTCTGAGAACCCCTGCATTAGAGCAATCGATGAGCACAAGTAAAATCACATACCCCCCACACACAGGTTAAATCACCCCCCCCCACACACACACAGGTTAAATCACCCATCCCCCCACACAGGTTAAATCACCCCCCCCCCACACACACACACAGGTTAAATCACCCATCCCCCCACACAGGTTAAATCACTGAGCTCATTCACCACCTTATTGAGATCATGTGTACAAAAAATCTAAGCAAATGAGCCGCGGGAAGATGATTAAACAGAAGGATTTGTAGATACAGTAATTAATGATAATCGATTTTAATTATAAATTCATATTTGATTATGGCCAAATCATACATCTACGGATAGGGAAAATGCTCCTCTTTCCAATGGCGGGGTTGAATCTGGATTTAGTCATTTCCTTGCGTTTTTTTACGATAATTAGCATTTTCCGATAAATTAGTATTTCCGATAACATCGGTAAAAATGAAAATATACACTTTGACTACTGTTTTTGATAGGGTTATGGTCTTTACTCTTGGCTACAAAAAATATTTAAAAACATTGACCTCTTAACATCCAAGGGCCCACATGTGGACGATTCTCTGCCGACCTCTAGTGGCTCGGGTGTGCATTTCTTTTAATACAATATATAGATAGAATTAAAGCCCTATTTGTTGCCTGTCGATTGCCCTTTCAGGTGACAAAATCCGTTCAGCAGTTATCGAGTTACATGCCGATATGTGAGGTGTGCCCCAAAGTACGCAAAAGTACACATTACCACCCCCGACTCCCGGGGCTCTAGCTCCGTCAATCATTTGGCGATCTCGAAAATCTTTGCACAGGGTTGTAGCCAATGAGGTGATAATTGGGGATCTAATACGGTCTCTATGATCGATTTATGATAAAGAAAAGGGACCTTAAGGCTTAACATATCACCCTCCCCACATACAGGTTAAATCACCCATCCCCTCACACAGGTTAAATCACCCCCCCACACACAGGTTAAATCACCCATCCCCCCACACAGGTTAAATCACCACATTCCCACACAGGTTAAATCACACCCCAGGTTAAATCACGATCCCCCCACACACAGGTTAAATCACCCCCCTAGGTTAAATCACGCTCCCCCACACAGGTTAAATCACCCCCCCCCCCCCACACACAGGTTAAATCACCCCCACACAGGTTAATCACCCCCCCCCCCCCCCCAGGTTAAATCACACTCCCCACACAGGTTAAATCACCCCCCCCCCACACAGGTAAAATCACGCTCCCCCACACAGGTTAAATCATCAGTTGTGTTTAGTGGTAAAGGAGGAAGCGTACCGAGTCTCTGCACTCCGAACTGGCCGTAGTCCTTCCCCTGAATGAAGCCCTGGAACACGTAGCCCCCCCCCTCGGGCTCGGCCGACACCTGTCGGACACAAGAGAGAGACCTTTGAGGAGACTAAACCTGTCGGACACAAGAGAGAGACCTTTGAGGAGACTAAACCTGTCGGACACAAGAGAGAGACCTTTGAGGAAACTAAACCTGTGGGACACAAGAGAGAGACCGTTGAGGAGACTAAACCTGTCGGACACAAGAGAGAGACCTTTGAGGAGACTAAACCTGTCGGACACAAGAGAGAGACCTTTGAGGAGACTAAACCTGTCGGACACAAGAGAGAGACCTTTGAGGAAACTAAACCTGTGGGACACAAGAGAGAGACCTTTGAGGAGACTAAACCGTCGGACACAAGAGAGAGACCTTTGAGGAGACTAAACCTGTCGGACACAAGAGAGAGACCTTTGAGGAGACTAAACCTGTCGGACACAAGAGAGAGACCTTTGAGGAGACTAAACCTGTCGGACACAAGAGAGAGACCTTTGAGGAGACTAAACCTGTCGGACACAAGAGAGAGACCTTTGAGGAGACTAAACCTGTCGGACACAAGAGAGAGACCTTTGAGGAGACTAAACCTGTCGGACACAAGAGAGAGACCTTTGAGGAGACTAAACCTGTCGGACACAAGAGAGAGACCTTTGAGGAGACTAAACCTGTCGGACACAAGAGAGAGACCTTTGAGGAAACTAAACCTGTCGGACACAAGAGAGAGACCTTTGAGGAGACTAAACCTGTCGGACACAAGAGAGAGACCTTTGAGGAGAACTAAACCTGTCGGACACAAGAGAGAGACCTTTGAGGAAACTAAACCTGTCGGACACAAGAGAGAGACCTTTGAGGAGACTAAACCTGTCGGACACAAGAGAGAGACCTTTGATGAGACTAAACCTGTCGGACACAAGAGAGAGACCTTTGAGGAGACTAAACCTGTCGGACACAAGAGAGAGACCTTTGAGGAAACTAAACCTGTCGGACACAAGAGAGAGACCTTTGAGGAAACTAAACCTGTCGGACACAAGAGAGAGACCTTTGAGGAAACTAAACCTGTCGGACACAAGAGAGAGACCTTTGAGGAAACTAAACCTGTCGGACACAAGAGAGAGACC
Source organism: Notolepis coatsorum (assembly GCF_963971535.1). Taxonomy (NCBI): domain Eukaryota; kingdom Metazoa; phylum Chordata; class Actinopteri; order Aulopiformes; family Paralepididae; genus Notolepis; species Notolepis coatsorum. The sequence continues at coordinate 147,651,906 of NC_140166.1, read as the reverse complement.
TTTGAGGAGACTAAACCTGTCGGACACAAGAGAGAGACCTTTGATGAGACTAAACCTGTCGGACACAAGAGAGAGACCTTTGAGGAGACTAAACCTGTCGGACACAAGAGAGAGACCTTTGAGGAAACTAAACCTGTCGGACACAAGAGAGAGACCTTTGAGGAAACTAAACCTGTCGGACACAAGAGAGAGACCTTTGAGGAAACTAAACCTATCGGACACAAGAGAGAGACCTTTGAGGAAACTAAACCTGTCGGACACAAGAGAGAGACCTTTGAGGAGACTAAACCTGTCGGACACAAGAGAGAGACGTTTGAGGAGACTAAACCTGTCGGACACAAGAGAGAGACCTTTGAGGAGACTAAACCTGTCGGACACAAGAGAGAGACCTTTGAGGAGACTAAACCTGTCGGACACAAGAGAGAGACGTTTGAGGAGACTAAAATACCTTTCAGATCAAACTGAAAGAGATTGAAACATCATGTTTCTACCAAATGAAAATAAATCCCTGACAGACTGCCACATTTCCTCCACCACCATGTCAAGAAAAGATATATTCAAAGGGCCTGTCGAGTGCTCTCTCTAGACTACCTTCTGGAATTAGACCACTCTCTCTCTGAACCTCCTCCAGGCGGCCCGTCGATAGCTCAGCGAGCGCCGACACCTGTCACGCCATGTTATTAGGTGGGCTTTGAAGTTTATATTAGAGGGTGAGAGTTCAATTCCACCACAGGCGATCACTCAACCGCGACCGCGCATGCAGTGTTCAGCTGCCTGTGGGGGGGGGGGGGGGGCCTGAGGGGGGGGGGGGGGGCTGGTGTGTGCATCAAATATAAAGTCTTTATTGCCAAGTAGTTTATACAAGGAATTACTGTCTCTCTCTCTTGTCTGTCTCTCTCTCTTCTCTCTCTCTATATGCAGATGCTAACCTCCTCCAACCCATCAGGACTAAGCTCCGGACCTGGGGTGAGACAGGGCCTTTGCTGCAGCTGCCCCACCCTCTGGAACGCCCTGCCAACCATATCCATCATGCAGACACCCTCTCATCATTTAAAAAAGCCCTCAAACCCCAGCTTTTTACCCTTGCCTTCAAGCCTTGAACTCCTTCCCCTCTACAAATATTTATCAATTTAAAAAATTTATAAGATGAAAATAATTAGACAATATGAAGAATACGAAAAGGATTAGACTCTGGAGTTATCTTTTGCTTTTCTACTGTATATGTTTGATTGTTCATTTGTTGCTCGTTTTTGTTCTAGTTGTTTTGTTTTGAATTTGTTTAAATTTGCACTTCAGTAGGCGGTCGGATGGTGTAGCGGAGATTGCGCTCGTCACCAATGCAAGAGGCTGTGGTCTCGACTCCTGGAGTCAGCATTGCCTGCGGCTTGGGCCGATCGTCATACTAACTCGTTTGGCTGAGTTAGCGGGAGGGAAGTCGAGGGTGGTAATCTGGCGTTGTGGACAGCGACGCCTACAGGTCAGGTCTGGGCGCCTGCTCAGCGAAAGGCAGGAATGGTGAAGGCAGCGTGACCTCCACGCGTTACACTTCACCAATGAGAGTCCTCGCTGCCAGGTGAGAAGAGAGCCACTGGCTGTCTCCACATGTGTCGGAGGAAGCATGTGGTGGACTTCAGGGTTCCCTTGTACCGACCAGTAGGAGGAACATGCGCACATCAACCAGGTAGGGGAGGGGGGAATTGGCATAACGACTAAATTGCGATGGGGAGAAAATAGAAATCAGGCGGAGAAAAAGTTAAAAAAAAAATCACACGCCAGGGTAAGAGGCGTGTGATTCACAGCACGGTGAAAGGTTTTGGATAAAGCTTAATGACACTTAAGAGTGTTGGCAGACATGTCCACCATTTCCTTCATTCTAATTCCTGTAAGTAAGTGGGAAGCGAGCGAAGGCACAGGCTGCAGTACTGAGCGGAGAAGCCTCTTGGTCACGCCTGCTGGGTCATTATGTGTGTGTGGGCTGGAAGTAGGGCTTTAGATGACAGCCGTCACGCCCCCCCGCAATAATCTACTTGTCAGTCAGGCTGACTATAAAAAAACAGACAACAAAAGAGAGGGACCCACATGTGAAGACGCTCACAAGACTGTGATTAGGTTAAAAGCAGACTGCAGTCGTGGGTGGATCACGCATATTTCACTTTAAAAACATAATGTATGTTTTTGTATAGTATAGTTGTATAGTATGTATACATATGTATGGTATATAGTAGGGATGCTCATATTGGCTTTTTACAAACGATATTCGATATTGTCCAACTCTTATTTCCGATACCGATATCAACCGATATCAACCGATACAGATATATGCAGGGTTCCCAGGTATAGGCCCCAAGGGGTA
>NC_140166.1:147626836-147644336 GCF_963971535.1 Notolepis coatsorum | reverse complement strand
TATCTCTCTCTCACCTCCTCCTCCTCGCCCCCATTATCTGCTCACCAATTAGCTTCCACTGCACATTTAACTTATTAATTAAACCATAAACTGTGACCTCCATGTTTATGTCCATCATCATTATTGTTAATTTGCGCATGCTGGTCAGTTCAGTATTTATTTTTTATTTTTTATAATGTGAACAGCCAAACCAAAAAATCTGATCTGAGCCTCAAATCAGAATTGAGCACAAAGGCGTGCAGTGTGAACGGAGCCTCTGTGTGAACTGAGCCTCTGTGTACCGGAGCTGAGCTCATTCTCCCTGCAACTAGGGATGTGCATGACTGACCAAAATCATCCCCCCCCCCCCACAAGTTTAAATTCTGTTAAAATGTTCAGTTTTCAGTTAAATTCAGTTATTCTTTTTAATAGAATGGATCATTAAAATCAAAGGGTATTGCACATAAATAGGCACTATAATCCTTCAGAACGTTGATCCCTACTTGCAACACAAACATCGGCAAAGGAAGATAATGAGAGGAAAGACCTCGAAGGCGTATACAGTACATCCCCTTCTATAGCTGGTTCCACTGGGATTCTGTTGCTAGGAAACAGTTAGAAGGTATTTCCTGTCGGCTATTGTATTGGCAAACACTGCAACAGGAAACAGCTAAACTTGGGTCAGAAAGTTTATGTTGAAACAGTCTACATACCTTGTTATGATACAAAAGACACAATATGGCGGCATTCTTGTTGCCTAGCAACATAAGGTGTACCATTTTTTGTTGTTGCTGTTTTAACACATACAGGAAGTTAGCATCACATACATTTACATTTACATTTAGTCATTTAGCTGACGCTTTTATCCAAAGCGACTTACAAGTTCTGCACGACAAGTCATCAGGAAGGCACAACTCTATCAGCTGAGTAACAGGAAGTTAGCATCACATACAAGAAGTTAGCATCACAGACACAAGCTAGTTAACCAGGCCTATCTGAACCAATCAGCAGACACATCTGTCACTAACTAGCTAGTTAACTAGGCCTATCTGAACCAATCAGCAGACACATCTGTCACTAAATAGCTAGTTAACTAGGCCTATCTGAACCAATCAGCAGACACGTCTGTCACTAACTAGCTAGTTAACTAGGCCTATCTGAACCAATCAGCAGACACATCTGTCACTAAATAAGTGACACACAAGAGACTGATAATACTGGGACAGGTCTATAGACCTGCTTCATAGACATGTTGATAATACTGGGATAGGTCTATAGAGCTGCTGGTTCATAGACATGTTGATAATACTGAGACAGGTCTATAGAGATAAGATAAGATAAGATATTCCTTTATTGATCCCCTTGGGGAAATTCAGGCATCATAGCAGCATGGGGGGGAGGGGGGAGGGGTACAGGTAGTAAAACAACACAGTATACAGGTAGTAAAAGACAACACAGGCAGTGTAAACAATTTGATCAATATGGTCAATATAATTTACTATCTGACTAGCTGAGGAATATTCACATTATTCACAGTGTCACATGAGGTGCAGTATGCAAGAGGTAGTGTTATAATTTACTATCTACTGAGTATACATTAATCAAAGTACCAGGGTAGTCTACTTTGTCCCCCTTGGGTTCCTATAAGTCCCAGGTCAATGTCTGGTAGCAGTCGCTGTCGCTGCCCCCTGTTGTGGGGCCTGGAGGCTGCTAGTCGCTGCCCACTGTTGTGGAGCCTGATGGCCGCTGGTATGAAGGACTGTCCGAGGCGGTTAGTTGAGTGTCGGGGGGGGATGAGTCTGTGGCTGAACGAGCTTCTCATCTTGACTAGCTCGTCGTAGAGGGGGTGGTAGGGGTTCTCCATGATGGCATCCAGCTTCCTTATCATCCCCCTCTCTACCATCACCTCAAGTCTAGGTAGCTCGACTCCCACCACGGAGCTAGCCTTCCTCACCAGCTTGTTGAGCTTGTTGGTGTCCCTTGAGTTGATGTAGCCTCCCCAGCATGCCACAGCATAGAAGAGGATGCTGGCCACAACAGACTGGTAAAAGGACTGCAGCAGTTTGTTGCACACATTGAAGGACCTGAGTCTCCTCAGGAAGAACAGCCTGCTCTGTCCCTTCCTGTAGAGGGCCTCTGTGTTGTCCGACCAGTCCAGTTTATTGTTCAGGTGTACCCCAAGGAACTTGTATGAGTCCACCATCTCCACATCCACCCCTCGGATGGAGATGGGAATCGGGGGGGGCCTCTTCTTGCCCCTCCGGAAGTCCACCACCAGCTCCTTGGTCTTACTGGTGTTGAGTTGGAGGTGGTTGCTGTCGCTCCACCCCACGAAGCTCTCCACCAGGGCTCTGTACTCCTCCTCATCATCGTCGGTGATGTAGCTTACGATGGAGGAGTCGTCTGAGAACTTCTGCAGGTGGCACCCGCTGGAGTTGCGGCAGAAGTCTGAGGTGTAGAGGGTGAAGAGGAAGGGTGACAGCACAGTTCCCTGGGGGGCGCCGGTGTTGCTCACCAGTACGTCAGACTGACTGTCCTTTAGTCTGACGTACTGTGGCCTCTCAGTGAGGTAGTCCTTGATCCAGGCCACCAAGCCGTGCTCCAGCTGCATCGCAGAGAGCTTCTCCGCTAGCAGTGACGGCTGGATGGTGTTGAAGGCGCTGGAGAAATCAAAGAACATAATCCTCACTGAGCTGCGCGGCTTCTCCAGGTGCGTGTACGCTCTGTGGAGCATGTAGATGATGGCATCCTCCACCCCGATGTTTGCCTGGTATGCAAACTGCAGGGGGTCGAGGGAGTCACGCACCAGGGGCTTGAGGTGTTGCAGGACCAGTCTCTCAAACGTCTTCATGACGTGTGACGTCAGAGCGACTGGCCTGTAGTCGTTGGGGGTGCTGGGACGTCCCTTCTTGGGCACCGGGACAATGCAGGAGGTCTTCCAGAGCTGGGGCACCCTCTCCAGCCTCAGGGAGAGGTTGAAAAGATGCTGGAGCGGTGCTGCCAGCTGCTCTGCACATACCTTGAGCACCCTGGGATTGGTGTTGTCCGGTCCTCTGGCCTTGTTTACATTAATTTTGGAGAGCTGCCTACTGACCTGACTGGTTGTGATCGTCAGGGTTGGGGGTGGTGGGCAGTCTGCTGGTGTTGGGGGTGGGGTGCCGTTGCTGATGGGTGTGGGGGGGTGGGGGGTGGGGGGGCTGCTTTGTAGGTGTGATCTGGTGCTGGTGTCGATGGGTGGGGGGAGGGGTGTGGGGAGGCCACTCTGGTCAAAGCGGTTGAAAAACGAGTTGAACTCGTTTGCACGCTCTGGAGGGCCCTCCACAGCTGTGCCCTGCTGTTTGAAACCAGTGATCTTCCTGACCCCCGCCCACACCTCCCTGGTGTTGTTGGCCTGTAGTCTGCCCTCCAGCCTGTCCTTGTAGCTGACCTTGGCTGCCCTTAGCTCTTTTTTGAGCTCCCTTTGGACAGCCCTGGCCTGCTCAGTGTCCCCTGCCATGAAGGCCCTCTTTTTCCTGTTTAGCAGGTGTTTAATGTCCTTGCTAATCCAGGGTTTATTGTTTGAGAAGCAGCGTACCCTCTTTGTGGGTACGATGCTCTCCTCACAGAACCTGATGTAGTCTGTGATGCAGTGGGATAGTCCATCAATGTCATCACCGTAAGCCCTCTCAAACATATCCCAGTCTGTCGACCTGAAACACTCCTGTAGCTCCTCCTCGACGTCGTCAGACCACTGTGGGACAGACATGGTGGTCGGAGGCTGTCTCTTAATGAGAGGCGTGTATGTGGATACAAGCCTCACAAGGTTGTGGTCTGACTGGCCGAGGGGGGGCAGGGAAGTCGCACTGAAAGCCTCCTTCACGTTAGCATACAGGAGGTCCAGAGTTTTGTCTCCCCTGGTTTTGCAGGTGACATACTGGGTGAAGTTTGTCAGGGTCTTGTTCAGTCTGACATGGTTGAAGTCCCCATTGATAAAAATAAATGCATCCGGGTGTTTTGTCTGAAGCGCCGCGACGGTGGAGTGTATGACGTCACTTGCCTGCGCCGCCGCCGCGCTGGGTGGAATGTAAACAGTGAGAGCCAGGACGTGTGTTATTTCTCGCGGTAAATAGTATGGCCGCAGACTCAGTGCCAATAGTTCAATGTCGGGGGAACAGATACGTTCCTTAATGGTGATGTGCCCCGGGTGGCACCATTTGGAGTTAACGAAGACAACAAGCCCTCCGCCTCTCCGCTTGCCGCTCTGTTTACTCCGGTCGGCGCGCACCACCGTGAAGCCCTCCTGTTCTATTGCACTGTCCGGGATGTTCTCGTTCAGCCAGGATTCGGTGAAGCACAGTAGGCTTGCCTCCTTGTACTCACGCTGGTTGATCATCAGGGCTGAGAGCTCGTCGGTCTTGTTGACCAGCGATCGCACGTTCCCCATGACGACAGCGGGCAGGTAAGGCTTGAATCTCCTGCTGTCCTCTCTCCTGTCCTTCACGCTCGTGCCAGCTCGATTTCCCCGTCTGCGAATCCTTATTTCGGCTGGTAGATTCCTCGGTGGTTCTGCAACTCTGTTTCGAAAGCAGAGGAGAGCCTCCCTCGGGTAAACCAGCCCGCCGTTGTTGCTGTTGTTGTTGTTGTTGTTGTCCTGCCGCGGGTAAACCAGCCCGCCGCCGGTGTTGTTGTCCATTGTTCAGAGCTGTGCTCGACCGAACTTGCCTAACTCAGCTAACTTCACAGAAGTTGTTACAAATGCCTTAACTTGGTCTAAAGCAACGCACAGTCACTTATACACCTATTATGTAAGTATAATCGCAAAAAGAATAATTAAGAAAGTAGTAAACGCGATAAGAAGTAAAGGGGGTGGGAGCTGCTATGAAAAGGCTGCCACTCTCCTCGGCGCCAAACTACTAACTACTAGAGCTGCTGGTTCATAGACATGTTGATAATACTGGGACAGGTCTATAGACCTGCTTCATAGACATGTTGATAATAAGGGGACAGGTCTATAGACCTGCTTCATAGACATGTTGATAATAAGGGGACAGGTCTATAGACCTGCTTCATAGACATGTTGATAATACTGGGACAGGTCTATAGACCTGCTTCATAGACATGTTGATAATACTGGGACAGGTCTATAGACCTGCTTCATAGACATGTTGATAATACTGGGACAGGTCTATAGACCTGCTTCATAGACATGTTGATAATACTGAGACAGGTCTATAGACCTGCTTCATAGACATGTTGATAATACTGGGACAGGTCTATAGAGCTGGTGGTTCATAGACATGTTGATAATACTGGGACAGGTCTATAGAGCTGCTGGTTCCTAGACATGTTGATAATACTGGGACAGGTCTATAGAGCTGGTTCCTAGACATGTTGATAATACTGGGACAGGTCTATAGAGCTGCTGGTTCCTAGACATGTTGATAATACTGGGACAGGATTTTGACATTGACGTATTTAGAAATAAGTACATATAAAAAAAATGCCCCTGCTAGGAAATTAACCCAGGACGCTTGCATGGGAGGCAAGTGCCTTTACCTCAAGACCACCAATACACACTTTTCTGATAGCCTCACCCAAACCCTAACCTTAACCACACTGTTACCTTAAACTAACCCTAACCTTAACCACACTGTTACCTTAAACTAACCTTAACCACACTGTTACCTTAAACTAACAATAACCACAATGTTACCTTAAACTAACTCACCTTGAAGCCGGTGGTGTAGTTCATGGAGCCGTGTTCAGGGGATCCGGGGTTTTCACAGGTGGTTCTGCCGGCCTCTGCAACCACACATCATGCACGTCAACATCATGTACTGCACATGTGTCATGTATGTTATGTCCTGCACATGTGTCATGTATGTTATGTTCTTCACATGTGTTATGTATGTTATGTTTTTCACATGTGTTATGTATTATTGTTAGATCTTTGGTGATTTATGGGGTGGCTGAACAGAAATTTTGAGTCAGGAGTCAAGGGTGGAATTCAACGATGGTTTACTTGTTGTAGCACACGAGAAGCAATACAGTCCTTGACCAGAGCCCTGAGCGGACTAAGGTCCTCATCAACAGAAACAGAGGTTATATACATTTGGGAATTCCATTTTTAGAGAGGATGACCGACTGGTTTGATGACTGGTGATCGACAGGCTTGGTCTTAGATGGTCTGGGGCTGAATATGATATTATGTTCATGTTTGCTCCTCCTCACTGGCCGGTGGCCCGGGCCCGAAGGCACCATGCAGGCACCGGTCGTTAGGTCACACAGGTCATCAGGTCAAATGTATCAGTACTAAATACCTATATGTCCCTATGCCATAAATGTCATGTATGTTGTGTATGTCATAAATGTCTATATGAATTGAAAATGGGGGACCCTGATGGAAACAAGACAAACGTCTTTCTCAGGTTTGCATCCCCTTAACAATTGTGTGTATTGAGCCGTACTGTATTGTACCCATTCTGCAATCTGTTAAATAAAGTTTTCGTTCATTCATTCATTCATTCATTCATTCATTCATTCATTCATTCATTCATTCATTCATTCATTCATTCATTCATTCCTTCCTTCCTTCATTCATTCATTCATTCATTCATTCATTCATTCATTCATTCTAGTCCTGAGTGCATGGTTTGGGAATCTGTTTGGACAGAGTGTATCTTTTTGATTGGGGAGAATAAGACAACTATATTGCATGCTTCTGTGGTTCTGTGTAAGATATTAATTAAATATGATATAGCAATGAAGCAATCTATGTGGCCAGTCTAAATGTATGTTTGTAGAATTATCTTAGAGACATTAGAGAGCCTGTACCTATTGGTCAAGATCTATTTGTAGCTCGGTCACTGGAGCCACAGACACATTCCAGAGGAGTGAGACGATGCTATGATTTGACCAGAGGAACAACTGCCTCTTTGAACTGCTGCGGTCAGGCAAGCGATACCGGAGTCTTAAGGCGAGCACAGAAAGACTCAGAAGAAGCTTCTATCCCCAGGCCATCAGGCTGCTAAACGAACAATAAACACTATGCAACAACCATCAAATGCATACAGCACACACACCCACACGCACACACTCACTTAAACAAACAACACACTGCAGCACCCACTCTCCACACTTTAGATCACACAAACACACTTTATATTTATTGATAAAGGATTTGCACTACAACTCGTACACCTACTGTAAATTGTACCTAAATTGCACCTCATCCCATTTCTGCCTTGCACTATAGTATTGTATATTAGTACACTGCACAGTATTGTATATTATATGGTAACTCAGTTACGTCTATTCTGCATCGAACATTGTACATATGTCTATACTGAACACTGTGACCGCATTTTTTTTTTTTTTCTTTTTTACTTCTAATTTACATGCTATACTATGTTATTTTATTTCATACTTATCTTGTCTTGCACAGTCTCTGGAGCGTAACAGTAAGAAGCATTTTGTATAAAATTATTCTGTACTTCTGTATGACAACTATTAAAGAAACTTGAAACTTGAGCTGGATGTAAGGTTTTGTAATATTTCAGTGAAATATTAATGAAATATTATATCAATGTTATGTCCTTCACATGTGTTATGTATGTTATGTCCTTCACATGTGTCATGTATGTTATGTCCTTCACATGTGTCATGTATGTTATGTCCTTCACATGTGTTATGTATGTTATGTCCTTCACATGTGTCATGTATGTTATGTCCTTCACATGTGTTATGTATGTTATGTCCTTCACATGTGTCATGTATGTTATGTCCTTCACATGTGTCATGTATGTCACATGAGGTTGGCCATCATCATCTCACATCGGAACCTAAACCTTTGCACACGTTGTTATTGAGAGTTAATGAGTTTGTCCTCCAGTGATGTCAGCGGGAGGACGCCTCACCCTTGTGTCGTTAATTACACCTCGGTGTGTAACGACGTGGATAGAGAGGAGGCACCGGGGGACATACTCAAACCCATTAAATCCCAATAACTGTCCGACTGAATGAATGGTGTGCAGGACTGTGTACAGTGTTGGGATGTGATGCGTGAGGCCTGGTGCAAAATGAGCCCCTTTAAGAAAAGCAGAGGTTGTAAATCAAGACGGACGCATGCAGCTCTACAAGGCTCGTTGTTTATTAACACAAGCGTGACATTTCCACAGTAGCCTGCAGGTCACGCAGACTTCACACTGCATCACTGAGCACAGGGTGACATCTTCCTGGACTCAAACCGACATTGTAAAATGTTTACACTTACTGTATATTTCTGTATATTTTTACTGTATATTTTATATTAGAATGTAACATAGGAAATGTTATGTGCTTATATTTATTCTTATTCGTGACTTTTGTTTTTGTCTACCTAAATGTTTACCGTTTACTGTGAGCGATTTTTGTAGTGCCAAATTTCCCTCTCGGATGAATAAAGTATTTTTTCTATTCTATTCTATGTCGTTTGAAACGTCACGTTTGTTATTAATTAGTTAATAAATTTGTGTACCTTGAGGAGGCGCCTGCTGTCGTGACTTCATCGTATTTATTAATCTTGGTTGTTAATCTTGGTTATTTGTGATACTGCATAGACTAAATGCTAAATGGTGCGTTTATATAACAGCTTTTATCCAAAGCGCTTTACAATTTTTTCCCTCACATTCACCCGTTCACTGACACATTCACCCGTTCACTCTCACATTCACCCGTTCACTCATACATTCACCCGTTCACTCACACATTCACCCGTTCACTCACACATTCACCCGTTCACTCACACATTCACCCGTTCACTCACACATTCACCCGTTCACTCTCACATTCACCCGTTCACTCACACATTCACCCATTCACTCTCACATTCACCCGTTCACTGACACATTCACCCGTTCACTCTCACATTCACCCGTTCACTCATACATTCACCCGTTCACTCACACATTCACCCGTTCACTCACACATTCACCCGTTCACTCACACATTCACCCGTTCACTCACACATTCACCCGTTCACTCACACATTCACTCATACATTCACCCGTTCACTCACACATCGACAGCGGAGGCGGCCATGCAAGGTGCCGATTAGGGGTTAAGTGTCATGCTCAAGGGAGGAGCGGGATTCGAACCGGGAACCTTCTGATTACCAGACGACTGCTCTATCTCCTGAGCCACGTATAACGCATGATATAGATTTCATGCCAGTTAGGGCACCTTGTGTATACTGTTTACTTTACTCATAGTATATATTCAGATTCTAATTCTTTATTGCCCATATTTATTGTAACGTATAAAATAACCAATAGGGCATACAGACCCTCATCTGCACCTTTGCACTGTTTACTTTCTCATATTTTTATATTCAGATCTAATTTGAGTGCCTATATTTCTTTCTACTATTACCCTGCCCATACCTGTACCTCCCCTCCCCCATGCTGCTATTACCCTGTCCATACCTGTACCTCCCCTCCCCCCATGCTGCTATTACCCTGTCCATACCTGTACCTCCCCTCCCCCCATGCTGCTATTACCCTGTCCATACCTGTACCTCCCCTCCCCCATGCTGCTATTACCCTGTCCATACCTGTACCTCCCGTCCCCCATGCTGCTATTACCCTGTCCATACCTGTACCTCCCCTCCCCCCATGCTGCTATTACCCTTCCCATACCTGTACCTCCCCTCCCCCATGCTGCTATGCCCATACCTGTACCTCCCCTCCCCCATGCTGCTATTACCCTGTCCATACCTGTACCTCCCCTCCCCCATGCTGATATTACCCTGCCCATACCTGTACCTCCCCTTCCCCTCCCCCATGCTGCTATTACCCTGTCCATACCTGTACCTCCCCTCCCCCATGCTGATATTACCCTGCCCATACCTGTACCTCCCCTCCCCCTCCCCCATGCTGCTATTACCCAGCCCATACCTGTACCTCCCCTCCCCCATGCTGCTATTACCCTGCCCATACCTGTACCTCCCCTCCCCCTCCCCCATGCTGCTATTACCCAGCCCATACCTGTACCTCCCCTCCCCCATGCTGCTATTACCCTGCCCATACCTGTACCTCCCCTCCCCCCATGCTGCTATGGGCCTGCATTTCCCCAAGGGCATCAATAAAGGAATATCGTATCTTGTCACTGCATCACTTACATTTTCACATCTGTACACACCTATATTTTTGTATTATTATTTATAAAAAAGTATTCTCTGTCTTGTCTCTAAGTTGTCTCCCTCTCTATGTATTATCCCCACTATGTCATCATTGTGAAAGTCCCTGTACTGTGTTTGTCTGTATGCTATAATGCCATGTATGTAACGTGCTTTGAGATTCCTAATGTAAGGCGCTATATAAAAGACATTTATTATTATTATTATTATTATTATTATTATTATTATTATTATTATTATTATTATTATTATTATTATTATTATTATTATTATTATTATTATTATTATTATTATTATTATACTCTGTATAAACACCCAATTCAAAGTTATTGCCGCATTTTCTTTCCAAACTAATCTGGGGTCAGTTTGTGTGTACAGCTACAGGCAGTGGGGGCAGGGCAGGCTGACCTGGGGTTAGGGTTAGGGTCAGGGCAGGCTGACCTGGGGTCAGGGTCAGGGCAGGCTGACCTGGGGTCAGGGTCAGGGCAGGCTGACCTGGGGTCAGGGTCAGGGTCAGGGTGAACGATAACATACATAATGCTTTAATTCTTTCCTCGCGAGTGTACACCAGCACCAGATGGCCAAGCGTTATTCATAATCAGTTAAAATGTATGTCAAAACCCCCTGAAACGATGTTTCATTCAGCATCCCGGCAGAGGCGTTCGGAGCGAAGCTAAAACAAACGCTGCTTGCTCGGTTCCCACAGACGGCGTCGCCGAATAAACACCAGGCGCTCCATGTTGTCTGTTTAGTTCTGTAATTAACTAAATGAATAACTGGATACCAAACAGAGAAAGACGACTTTAAACTGTTCAACAGTAATCCAGAACAATTTTATTGCACTGTAAGAAAAACATATTTTATATGTCTACACTTTATGTGCTCATTGTCTATTCTATTCTACTATTTTATTGCACTGCACTATTGCACTATTTTACTCTGTCTATTTTATCTTACTCTTTTTATTATTGTCTATTTAAAACTGAATCAAACCATAAACAAGGGGGCCTGTTGGGATGTTGGATCCTAATTTCCTGATTTTATATGTCTGCACTTTATGTGCTCATTTTTATTATTGTCTATTTAAAACTGAATCAAACCAGTGCACATCTGCACTTTATGTCTCATTTTATGCCTGTCTTTTTTATGTTGTAAAGCACTTTGAGCTGTATGAAAGGTGCTATACAAATAAAGTGTATTATTATTATTAACAGCTGATGTTGTCTCAGATGCAAAGGAAACATTTCAGGATCCTTGGACTGAGCTTGTGGCCTGACAAACTATTAACACATCCTATGTTGGTGTTTCCTTTATTTCTATATATTTACTTGTGATCCACTCATAGCTATACATGATCTACTATGAGACTCGACTATTTTAATTATATGAAATAGTGTGTTAGTTCAATACAAAATTTCAATTAAGTCATTTAGCTGACACTTTTATCCAAAGCGACTTATTGATTGTGAACAACATGTCAGCAGGAGGGGTGCATCTCTGGCAGTTAAGTGTCAGTGGCGTTGTTTGTCAAGTAATATTGAGCTTGAGTGTTATACTCTGAGTGCATAGTAGTATAGTTAGTTTAATAAGTACCTATGCATCGAGGCCGTGATCCGCTATGATTTGAAGGATATTAAACGAGTGTGTTCGTTTAATCAGTACCTATGCATCAGGGCTATGATTTGAAGGATATTAAAGGAGTGTGTTAGTTGGATCAGTACCTATGCATCAGGGCTATGATTTGAAGGATATTAAAGGAGTGTGTTAGTTGGATCAGTACCTATGCACCGGGGCTGTGACCCGCTCCAGGCGCTGTCCTCCTGGCAGAGGCGTGTGGTCGAACCCACCAGGATGTAGGGGGTGTCGCAGCTGAAGGTCACCTCGGACTTAAAGATGAAACTGCGGCCGTCCCGCCTCCCTCTGGCCGGCATGCCGGGGTCTCCACAGAACTTGGCTGAAAAGACACAAACATGAGAAGAGACATTCCTTTAGTCATCCCCGTGGGGATGATGTGGGTCGTCGTAGCAGCACAGGGGAGGGGAGGTACAGGTACGGGCAGGGTAATAGTAGAGAGATAAATATAGACAATCACATTTGATATGAATATAAAAATATGAGAAAAACTCATTGTAAACAATATAATTAACTGAATATAAAAATAAGAGAAAAATAAACAGTTTAAACAAAGGGGCAGATGTATGCCCGATCGATTATATTACACGTTAGAATAAATATAAGCAATACAAATGTTTAATCTGAATATATACTATGAGTAAGAGTAAAAGTAAACAGTATACACAAGGTGCAGTATACACAAGGTGCAGTATACACTAGGTACAGTATACACATGGTGCAGTATACACAAGGTACAGTATACACTAGGTGCAGTATACACAAGGTGCAGTATACACAAGGTACAGTATACACAAGGTGCAGTATACACAAGGTGCAGTATACACAAGGTGCAGTATACACAAGGTACAGTATACACTAGGTGCAGTATACACAAGGTACAGTATACACAAGGTACAGTATACACAAGGTGCAGTATAAACAAGGTGCAGTATACACAAGGTGTAGTATACACTAGGTGCAGTATACACAAGGTGCAGTATACACAAGGTGCAGTATACACTAGGTGCAGTATACACAAGGTGCAGTATACACTAGGTGCAGTATACACATGGTGCAGTATACACAAGGTGCAGTATACACAAGGTGCAGTATACACAAGGTACAGTATACACAAGGTGCAGTATACACAAGGTGCAGTATAAATAAGGTGCAGTATACACAAGGTGCAGTATACACAAGGTGTAGTATACACATGGTGCAGTATACACTAGGTGCAGTATATACAAGGTACAGTATACACAAGGTGCAGTATACACAAGGTGCAGTATACACAAGGTGCAGTATACACAATGTGCAGGATACACAAGGTGCAGCATACACAAGGTGCAGTATACACAAGGTGCAGTATACACAAGGTGCAGTATACACACAGTGCAGTATAAACAAGGTGCAGTATACACTAGGTGCAGTATACACAAGGTGCAGTATACACAAGGTGCAGTATAAACAAGGTGCAGTATACACAAGGTGCAGTATACACAAGGTGCAGTATAAACAAGGTGCAGTATACACTAGGTGCAGTATAAACAAGGTGCAGTATACACGAGGTACAGTATACACACAGTGCAGTATAAACAAGGTGCAGTATACACTAGGTGCAGTATACACAAGGTGCAGTCTACACAAGGTGCAGTATACACAAGGTGCAGTATACACAAGGTGCAGTATACACTAGGTGCAGTATACACAAGGTGCAGTATACACAAGGTGTAGTATACACATGGTGCAGTATACACAAGGTGCAGTAAACACAAGGTGCAGTATACACAAGGTGCAGTATACACAGGGTGCAGTAAACACAAGGTGCAGTATACACAAGGTGCAGTATACACAATGTGCAGTATACACAAGGTGCAGTATACACAAGGTGCAGTATACACAAGGTGCAGTATACACAAGGTGCAGTATACACAATGTGCAGGATACACAAGGTGCAGCATACACAAGGTGCAGTATACACAAGGTGCAATACACACTATGTGCAGTATACACTAGGTGCCCTAACTGGCCTGATATACAGTATGTTGTACGTTATAGTCCTGTGGCCAGCTGGGGGTATTGTGGGCGTGGCTCTGGCATCTGCGTGTATTTCCGCCTCACCGGATGGCGGCTGAAACAAACACTTCCTAGTTGGGAACGGGTGATGACAGCAGCATTAATTTTCCCACGCATGTTACCAGACAAGAGAGAGTGTGGCGTGTAGATACTCAAGTGACAAGGTGTCCTGGTGAGTAATTTAACTATAGTGTAACGCGTTTATCATTATTGCATTGTCATGTCGCTGGGTTTAGGTGCACTGTCGAGTTGTTTATACCGTGTTGGGTCTTCCCTAGGGAACGACAGACTGTGAACAGCGACGAGGCGGGGCGTGGTGCTTGCGCCTGGCGATACCAAGGTTGGGGGAATAGTCGTACCGTTGCGGTCCGGGTGTGTGCTGTGTGTGGCGTTTACTACGCCGGGTGTTTCATTCAGTCATTCAAAATGTAAGTCTAAGCTCTCTCTCGTTTGTGTCTTTTGCCATGTATTCCATTGTATCACCATGTGACTATGTGTGAGTGTTTTATGATAAATGTGGTGAAGCTACATGGTTAATTATAAGTGTTCGCCTATAGTGTGCAACAAGCATCATTTTGAGTATGTTATATTATGCTTTGATATTCATTGTTCCATTTCCGTGTCATAACAGGTGGTGGTCAACAGGTGGTCACTGCTTTGGCCTACCTTAGGTTAGGGGGAGCATTAGTGTGGGATTCAGCCTGTCTCTCTTTTTATTAGATATATTGTGACAACTATATTCGTATTAAAGGCAACTTATTTATACCATTGTGATAACTATATTTGTATTAAAATCAACTTATTCTTATATTACAATATTCAATAAAGATAATTATATTAAATATAATTGCTTTGTCTGTCTGTCTGTTATATACCCTAAGCCTCATGGTTACAGTCCGTTCAGGTTTTGGTGGTTAGTGGTCAAACATTACTAATAGTTCTGCAGCCGTCAGTTCTCCAGCTGCTGGCAGCGGTCTTTGCCCACGGTGGTGGAGCCTGATGGCCGCCGGCACTATAGGACTGGCCTGGGCGGTTAGTGGAGTGTCGGGGGGGGATGTGGCTGAAATATGTAATACTGCTGGCTTGATAAATGGGGCGACAGTGGCTCGGTAGGTTAGAGCAGTCGGCTGGTTATCCGGAGGTTCCCGGTTCGATTCCCGCTCCTCCCGGGCAGTGTGTCAAAGTGTCCTTGAGCAAGACACTTAACCCCTAATTGCTCTCGATGTGCTGGTTGGCAGCTTGCATGGTCGCCTCTGCCATCGGTGTGTGAATGTGTGAGTGAATGGGTAAAATGTGAGGAACAAATTGTAAAGCGCTTTGGATAAAAGCTGTTATATAAATGCAGCCATTTACCATTTTGATAAAGGAATGGCATTATACTGTATAGTGGTATAAGTACGTCTTGCCTTCATCGAGTTAAAATCATACACAAAGTACTTTAACCTCCATGATGTGACCTGCAAACTCAGACATCTCTCACTGAAACCGCACCAAACATAAACATTTAACCGTCTGTAGTGTGGTAGTGAAAGGTTAACATTCTGTAGTGTGGTAGTGAAAGGTTAACCTTCTGTAGTGTGATAGTGAAAGGTTAACCTTCTGTAGTGAGGTAGTGAAAGGTTAACCTTCTGTAGTGTGGTAGTGAAAGGTTAACCTTCTGTAGTGAGGTAGTGAAAGGTTAACCTTCTGTAGTGTGGTAGTGAAAGGTTAAGCTTCTGTAGTGTGGTAGTGAAAGGTTAAGCTTCTGTAGTGAGGTAGTGAAAGGTTAACCTTCTGTAGTGTGTTAGTGAAAGGTTAACCTTCTGTAGTGTGGTAGTGAAAGGTTAACCTTCTGTATTGTGGTAGTGAAAGGTTAACCTTCTGTATTGTGGTAGTGAAATGGTTAAGCTTCTGTAGTGTGGTAGTGAATGGTTAACATTCTGTAGTGTGGTAGTGAAAGGTTAGCCTTCTGCAGTGTTAATTTTGTTGACTAAAATGATGACGAAAGATGTTCGTCGTCGAAGGTTTTTTCATGACGACAACGAGACGTGACGTCACGTTATTGAAGACCATGTCACACTAACGAGACTAAATAGTTAATTAAATATCGTTGACCACAACTGAGGACACAAAAATGTAATTTACAAAAACCAGGACGAAATTTCTCTTCATGTATGTTGATATTGTTGACTAAAACAAGATGAGACAAAATAATTATAACTTTTCTTAATGCCATCGTCCCGAGTAGAGCAGTGTGACGGGGAGCTGTTATTAGCATTAGCTGAAGAGCTATTTGAAAAGCTAGTTTTAGCTTAACGTTACCTTGGCTAAAATTGGGACTATTCATAATCCAGCTGCAGACCTGCAAGCAAAGTACAGCAAGTTGGCAAAGGAGTATTCCAAGGTAAATCACCTTTTCACCAGTAACGTTACATTGTTTGTATTTCCATCTAGCTCGCGTTAGCTAGTGGCTAAGCTAGCTCACGCTAACGTGGTCACTGATCGACCTCTCGCACACAATTAATGACATAATGCAGACAGCCATACCGGTGACAATGTTTAGCTTTTAGTGCCAAATGATAAGAATCTGAGGTGGAGTCTCAAAAAAGAATGTTGAATATTTATTTTGCATTAAAAATCACAACAGAGCCTCTGCTACTACAGTAGCTAACCTAAACGGAGCCGACTGGATAGGAAGTGCGCAACAGCGTATAATGTCCGTGTGGAACCAATGTGCCAACAACCTTTCCATGGGTGAACTCATTGAGCTTAGTTGTCAATTAATGATACTAATATGAATCTATACAATCACCTGTTGTTAAATAAATACCATTACTTTCTAGTTATTACTAAAAAACAGTATATATATAAAACAGTAGCTGTAAAAAAGAAAAGAAAAAAAAAGTTTTATAATTTATATAATATAATTTGTTTTGTGTATGCACTGGTATCGGATCAGTATAACCAGACCTAGACCACCCCTAACCAGACCTAGACCACCTCTAACTCTAACCCCTAACCAGACCTAGACCACCTCTAACTTTAACCCCTAAGTTAGGGTAGTAACTTAGAGGTGGTCTAGGTCCGGATAGGGGTTAAGAGTTGGTCTAGCCCTTTACATCCATCTATCTAAATAATAATAATAAATTATAATGAATGCTTAACTACCCCTAAGTTACCCTAACCAGACCTAGACCACCTCTAACTCTAACCACTAACCAGACCTCTTCCATGTGGCACTTTAACACTGACCTCAGAATGTGTTTCTATATAATGTTTTTATGCAAGCAGATTGCAATCCGTGTGTACTACTACTAGTACTACTGTGTGTTCTGTTTACTTAGTTAACAGTATCCTGTTGTTATAGAATAAACCGCTGCCAGACACAGCAGAGAGAGAGAGGACAGACATGACAGAGAGGACAGAGAGGACAGACACAGCAGAGAGAGGGGACAGACACAGCAGAGAGAGGACAGACATGGCAGAGAGAAAGGAAAGACACAGCAAACAGAAGACAGACAGAGTTCAGCGTCGTCTCTCTGGTCAGAAACAACGTCACCACATCCGTAATGCTCTCTTTGATGCATATATTGGACCATGTCTACACCAACATATATACTTCCTGCGTATCACTTGTGCAGCCGACTCAGATTCCCCTAGGTTAAAAAATAAATACGCAATTTAAATCAGAAAATGTTC
>NC_140166.1:147604336-147624336 GCF_963971535.1 Notolepis coatsorum | reverse complement strand
GTAGTGTGATAGTAAAGGGTTAACTGTCTGTAGTGTGGTAGTAAAGGGTTAACCATCTGTAGTGTGATAGTAAAGGGTTAACCTTCTGTAGTGTGATAGTAAAGGGTTAACCTTCTGTAGTGTGATAGTAAAGGGTTAACCTTCTGTAGTGTGGTAGTGAAAGGTTAACCTTCTGTAGTGTGGTAGTGAAAGGGTTAACCTTCTGTATAATAATTTATAATAATAATGCAGGACCTGTTCAGAGGTCTTTAATTGGCATGCAATTGTCCTCAACGTTTAGCGATTAGCACACACGGTTAGCACACACACACACCGGAACACACACGCATGCATTGTCTCTTGTAGGATCGCCGATGCGATTCGTCTCTGCGATTAACCCATCGCGTCGTCCTTCCCCCCCAAGGGCAGCCGGGAGCAGACAGGCGTCGGCGAGGGCCGCGCCAGGGGACCAATCCAAGTGCTCCTGCCCATCTTCGTCAAGGACACCACAGCGTTAGCGATCTGTTGTTGTGCATGTTTTTCCATTGGGTTTATCTTATCGGGGGGGAAACCCTTGCGAGCACGGGGAGAACATGCAAACTCCACACAGAAAGGCCTGGGAGATACCCCACCTGGGTACCTGGCATCATGGAAACCTGGTCCCCAAGCGGGAATCGAACCCTGGACCTTCTTGCTGTGAGGCGACAGTGTTAACCACTACACCACCATGCCGCTGTAGTGTGGTAGTGAAAGGTTAACCTTCTGTAGCGTGGTAGTGAAAGGGTTAAACTTCTGTAGTGTGGTAGTGACAGGGTTAACCTTCTGTAGTGTGGTAGTGAAAGGGTTAACCTTCTGTAGTGTGGTAGTGAAAGGCTAACCTTCTGTAGTGCGGTAGTAAAGGGTTAACCTTCTGTAGTGTGGTAGTGGAAGGGTTAACCCTCTGTAGTGTGGTAGTGAAAGGGTTAACCTTCTGTAGTGTGGAAGTGAAAGGTTAACCTTCTGCAGTGTGGTAGTGAAAGGGTTAACCTTCTGTATGGTGGTAGTGAAAGGGTTAACCTTCTGTAGTGTGGTAGTGAAAGGTTAACCTTCTGTAGTGTGGCAGTGAAAGGGTTAACCGTCTGTAGTGTGGTAGTGAAAGGGTTAACCTTATGTAGTGTGGTAGTGAAAGGGTTAACCTTCTGTAGTGTGGTAGTGAAAGGGTTAACCTTCTGTAATGTGGTAGTGAAAGGGTTAACCTTCTCTAGTGTGGTAGTGAAAGGTTAACGTAAGGTTATGTATATAACCAAGTTCTATGAATTCTGGTGACGCTCAGCGTCAGTCTGCACTGACTTCACTTCGTGCACGTGCACTGAATAAAAAATTCCACAATGTACCTTTACATACCAACATTCGTCTGGCCACACCCCTATCCGCTTACCTTCATAAGCAGGTGTGTGGTCACCTACTCGCCTCCTTCCCAAACTTTCACCACAAGGCGAGATCAAGGGCCGCAGCGGCGTCCTGACGCTGAGCGTCACCAGAATTCATAGAACTTGGTTATATACATAACCTTACGTTCTATTTCATTCTGGCCTCCGCTCAGCGTCAGTCTGCACAAGAGGAGCTGAGCGGAAGCTAGAAGCTCGACAAATGTACCCCGCTGAGGCCCCCCACAACCATCAGACCCTCCCTAATGGAGGGATACCCTCCCTATTGGAGGACGGGAGGGAGACGGATCCGACCGTGCGAAGAGGAACTCGAGCAACTCAACGCACAGGGTGAGCAGACCATGGCTTGACCCCACGACTACGCACACGCACAACCCGCATGCCACCAGGGAAGGAACGGAAGGAACAACCCTCGTTACTAGGGGTGGGACGATACATCGATCCAGATCGATATATCAATCTATTATCAATAATCAAATAGGATCGATGCAACGTAAAAAGATCGATTCATATTGCGATACTCTTATTTTGAAAATCCGGCGATCGCCCCGTCATCGCCCCGCGCCCAGTGTTGTGAAACTCCGTTTAACATCAACAGCACACAGCAGTAGCGTCTAGAGCGTCACTAGAGCAAGACTAGTGTGCCTATTCTGTGACCCAAAACATGTCCCTGCTGTTTTATTCCGCAACGGGTCCAATGCATCTAACCTGCTTTGCAATCCTCGCCACTCCATTATGCCCACGTCACGTTAAAGATCGAAGATAACGTTACGTTAGCGTAAGCTAACAAGCTAACCCAGAGCCATAGGCAGAGAGAAGTGGGGACTGGGAAGGAGGGTGCATTCTCGGGATAGCCCCACTAACAGGATCTGGCCGGTACTGCACCTTAATACAGCTCTGTGACAGTGAATATGATATTAATATAGAAAAAAAAGAAAAACGAACCAAAAACAGTGAACAGGAGGTCTATTTGTATTAGAAACAATAGATCGCAGGCACCTGAATGAAATCGTGTCGTATCGTGGCAGACTGTGTGATATCGGATAATATCGTATCGTTGTCCAAAGAATCGATATCGTATCGTATCGTGATGAAACTGGTGATTCCCACCCTTACTCGTTACTGCCCCCAAAATCACGGGGTCAAGAACAAACTCAACCCCGTGGCAAGGCCATAGCAGCGGAGCGCGAAGGAAGACCCAGACCCACTGAAGGGACTGGATCCCCTGGAAAAAGGGGGCACAGAGAGGTCAATGACGCCAGGCATCAAGATCCCACCAGGCGGTCACTTAGTGACACCGCCCCCCACATCGCCAGCGTATTCGGACAGGGCCCATCCAAGAGCGGGCCCTTTCCCCCCATTAGTACGCCGCCTGGCACACTGACCCTGCAACGCAGGCAGTCAGCATGGCCGTAAAGCATTCAAAAGGTTAACCAACGGAAGCAGGCAGCGCACCGGGGAAACCAGGCAGCAGGCTGTAGACCCGAGCCTGGAGCACTGCGGACGAGACAGGCGCCAAAGGGGTCAACTGAAACAACACCCCGGCGGAAGGGGCGTATGCTGGCATTGTTGCGCACCATGACAAAGCCTCCATCAAAAAAAAACCACCCAGAGGGGTCGAGGCAGAGAAGGCTGACACGATTGGCAGACGTCATGAACGTGCAGGGGCACACTCAACCGGGTAACCCGGGAGTCGACTCTGCTCCAACACACCAGGGAATCAACCACCCTCTTGGTACCACATACGGTGGTTGTTCCTATAACCCCTCAAGAAAAACTCCAAAAAAGGGTTATCCCAGGCCTACGGTTTCAACGAAACATTACTTCGGACCGGGCCCGGCGGCTCGGGAAGCACACAGGGTTACCAGAGGAGGTCCAGAAGACCACCCCAACAGCCCCCTCTTCGCCATGCGTGAGAGAGGAGCGAAAGAAAGGAGAACCAGCCCCTTATGATAGTGTCAGGTACAACCTGTACCCAACAAAGGGTCTCCATAACGCCTAACCCTGTGACACCCGGGCCGACCCGGCATTTTTCCCCCTGAAAAAAGCACAAGTCCCTCAGGGTACCAGAACAGCAGATCTGCGTCCCCGGCAGACAACGGGTTAACTGACCTGGACCAGCGCGACCAGAACCAGTCCCGTGCCCTAACCACGCCGACATGCCCACTCCAGGAGAGGGGGTAGGTATGCGTGTCGATCTAAAACATGAAAAGAGGGCGCCACCCAGACGGTCCCATTTGTACCGCGCTGAGTGGCCCACCCCAAGGGCGTGAGACCCCTCTACCTATGTTCTGATCTATTCCATTAACATCCCCCAGATATGAACGAGAATCCATCGAGACAACCTAGTAAACTGGTGCTCGGAAGAGACACAACTCCATCCCAGTTGCCCTATAAAAACGCTGTTTTAATAACGAGCAACCAAGGCGTACTTAGCCCCCTGCGTGATTCTTTAACAGAAACACACCGAGCCAGCACTATGTACGCGTCGAGACCCAAACACATCAATGGATAGTCTAGCAAGACACCAGACATTGTTCCTCGAAGTCGCCTGGGAGAACGACATGGAGCCGTCGTGCTTCATGTTCTTTCCTCTTTTTATTTAAAAAAGAAAGAAACACAGACTGACATGAATCCCACGTGACGCAGCTGAGGGTAAAAATTCTTTACATTTTTACATCCCGCCACCCTCGCGAGCTGTATAGATTGAAAAGAATATATTGCAACATTGAGCTATGTAACACTTGGGTTAGAGCTCTCCGAGGAGGAGGCACTGAACCAATACACACTCAATAATCGAATTTAATCGAATACACACACAATAGAGCAGAACTCCTTTTTTGAAGTTCTACTCACCTTGACAATCTGAGGAGGAGGCTCTGAACTCTGAGGAGGCTCCCTCACTGGGAAGGAGAGTCCGAACTCACAGAAGGCACTTCTCCCTGAGGAGGAGCTTCGTGAGGAGGAGCTCTGACAACTCCCTGAAACAGATCCATAACATGGACCTGAACAACCCACGGAAGTCTTACCAATAGAGACGCGCTCAGTGACGTACTCTATGGCGGGGGAATTTCCGCGGTGCACACGCCCAATCTTCCAGGGCGTGGGACCAGGAAACCCCCCCCCCCAGTGAACGGGTTAACCTTCTGTAGTGTGGTAGTGAAAGGATTAACCTTCTGTAATGTGGTAGTGAAAGGGTTAACATTCTGTAGTGTGGCAGTGAAAGCTGCAGGTTCATCAGTGTTTGCAACATGGATTCATCTCCATCAACATCACAAGCTTCACCGCATGATTCACACACTTCCTATTGGGCAGCGGTTTGGGCAGCGCAGACAAATGTTCAGTTGTTTCATTTGAACGCTAAAGAATAAATAATCTACATCTACTAAAGCCTGGGTAAATGGTGAGAATATAACTCTATAATTGCTACGCACCGTTATGAAAATGAAATATGTACAACGCTGAGCTGTTCTCCCCCCCCCCCCCCCCCCCCCCGTTCTCAGGCGATATCGCTGAGGTGTAGTTAGTTTAGCTGTCAGCGCCGCTGGCCGTGTACAACATGACAGTTATGTGTTTAATAAAGTTAGGCTACGGCTCTCCTACCTGCACTGCGTTATGACATAATGAATAATAATAATCCGATTACATGGATTGGTACTTAAGTTACATGGAACCCAGTACGGCACATGGACTACACGTGTTCTTCGTCATTAACCCTTTGACCCTTTGTGGCACAAAACACACGCTTTCTGCCACAGCAGCAGTAATGAAGAAGAAGAAAGTGATTTCCTCTCCTCTTCTCCTATATCCTCTCCTCTCCTCCTCTCTCCTCTCCTCCTGTATCCTCTCCTCCTCTCCTCTCCTCCTGTATCCTCTCCTCCTCTCCCTCTCCTCTCCTCTCCTCTCCTCCTGTATCCTCTCCTCCTCTCCTCTCCTCCTGTATCCTCTCCTCCTCTCTCCTCTCCTCTCCTCTCCTTTTGTTTCCTCTGGGCTGAACAGGAAGTGGCTACAGTGTGTGTAGTGATGTGTGTAGTGATGTTACAGTGTGTGCAGTGATGTTACATTGTGTGTGTACTGTGTAGTGATGTGTGTAGTGATGTGTGTAGTGATGCTACATTGTGTGTGTACTGTGTAGTGATGTGTAGTGATGCTACAGTGTGTGTAGTGATGTGTGTAGTGTGTGTAGTGATGTAGTGATGTGTGTAGTGATGCTACAGTGTGTGTAGTGATGTGTGTAGTGTGTGTAGTGATGTAGTGATGTGTGTAGTGATGCTACAGTGTGTGTAGTGATGCTACAGTGTGTGTAGTGATGTGTGTAGTAGGGATGTGCATCTCCTCACTGAGGCCGATGCGATGTGCATCTCGATACGGTGCCAACGATACGATACATTAACGATACATTTGAAGCACCGGGCGATGCGATATGATTCACCCCCTGTTGAGATACGATACGATTCGATACGATTTGATTCAACATAATGCGATTCGGGGCGATACGATGCGATTCAACACGATGCAAAATAATAATAATAATAATAATAATAAATAATACAATTTTATGGTATGACAGAGGATTTGGTTGTATTCCTTATATGCAGCTTATATTATTATTAAAAATAAAAGAATCTACTGTAAGACAATTTATATAAAAACTCTTGGGTGCCTAAGAAGACTTTTGCATAAACTGTCTTTTCTATCCACTTTAGCTAAAAACACACGAGATTTATTTATCATTATTATTATTTTGTTGTTCCTATTTGTGAATAATCATGCACTGAAATGTCAAATCACATTCCATTTGTACCTGTACAATATGGTGAATAAAGTAATCTGAATCTGAGAGAGAGAGAGAGAGAGAGAGAGAGAGAGAGAGAGAGAGAGAGAGAGAGAGAGAGAGAGAGCCCCTCCCCGTCTGAGCTACCCCGTCGACAGTTGATGATGTCACACACTAGACTAGGTCACTATAAATAATTTAGGACCTGCTCCGAGGTCATCAATCGGCACACATGCGATGCATGCATGCAATTCGTATCTGCGATTAACCCATCCCGTCGTCCTTCCCCCCAAGGGCAGCCGGGAGCAGACAGGCGTCAACGTGAGCCGCGCCAGGGGACCAGTCCAAGTGCACCTGTCCGTCTTTGTCAAGGACGCCACAGCGTTAGCGATCTATTGTTGTGCATGTTTTTCCATTGGGTTTATCTTATCGGGGGGGGAAACCCTTGCGAGCACGGGGAGAACATGCAAACTCCACACAGAAAGGCCTGGGAGATACCCCACCTGGGTAACTGGCATCATGGAAACCTGGTCCCCAAGCGGGAATCGAACCCTGGACTAGGATGCGTCTATAGTACTTTCCGACCGTAGCATTATGTCAACATCACGGAGCCAGGCTGGATGGATTGCATGAAGCGATATAATTAAGAAATGAATAACCAATAAATGTGAAGTTATCTTTGAACCCCTGTTGTCAAGCGTCTTCAATATACCCCCCCCCCCCCTCCTCACTAATGTTACTGGTGTTGCAGAGTCACTTTAGTTAGACACTAGTTTAGCGTTAGCTGAACGGCTAACTGGAGTTAGCCAGAGGCTACTAGCGTTAGCATGTTGAGCAATTCTATTCATGTCTCCTCGACTTCCACTGTTTGTTGATAACTGACGCGGCTCTCGCCTTATGTAGTAGCAAAGCAATAGTATCTGCTGTGTGTGTGTGCAGTCACAGTGCACTGCTGACAAGTGGATGAGAGGAAATTATATTAATGCATCGGTTTTTGACCAATGCAAAGACGCTACAACAAGATGCATCGCGAGTTCAGCCTGACATTTTGCAGACGCGGATTTATTCCACCGGTGCACTTGCATCGTGAACGTGTATGCCGGCGCACCGATGCAAATCGATGAATCGTCACATCACTAGTGTGTAGTGTGTGTAGTGATGTAGTGATGTGTGTAGTGATGCTACAGTGTGTGTAGTGATGCTATAGTGTGTGTAGTGTGTGTAGCTATGTGTGTGTACAGTGTGTGTAGTGATGTGTGTGTAGTGATGCTACAGTGTGTGTAGTGTATGTAGCTATGTGTGTGTACAGTGTGTGTAGCTATGTGTGTGTAGTGATGCTACAGTGTGTGTACAGTGTGTGTAGTGATGCTACAGTGTGTGTAGCTATGTGTGTGTAGTGATGCTACAGTGTGTGTAGTGTGTGTAGCTATGTGTGTGTAGTGATGCTACAGTGTGTGTAGTGTGTGTAGCTATGTGTGTGTAGTGATGCTACAGTGTGTGTAGTGTGTGTAGCTATGTGTGTGTAGTGATACTACAGTGTGTGTAGTGTGTGTAGCTATGTGTGTGTAGTGATGCTACAGTGTGTGTAGTGATGCTAACTAAGGATCCACTTCTCTATTCAGAGTCACTCTCTCCGCAGAAGCCCGCGCCCCCCCCTCCCACAGATAATAGCTTTGCGAACGTTTTAATGCATACATAATCACCCCCCCCCCACGCTTATACACACACAGACACACACACAACACACGCACGCACGCACGCACGCACGCACGCACGCACGCACGCACGCACGCACGCACGCACGCACGCACGCACGCACGCACGCACGCACGCACGCACGCACGCACAGACAGACAGACAGACAGACAGACAGACAGACAGACAGACAGACAGACAGACAGACAGACAGACAGACAGACAGACAGACAGACAGAGACACACACACACACACACACACACACACACACACACACACACACACACACACACACACACACACACACACACACACACACACACACACACACACACACACACACACAGTATCAATGAGAGCATCAATAATACACCTGAGTAATGTCTAGTAAAAAATTAATAAATAAAAAAAATCGTAAAAGTTAATCGTGAGTTAAAAAAAATTTGTGGCGTTAATAGAATCGGGCAATAACGCGTTAATACCGCGTTAACTTTGACAGCCTTAATTTCAACACCTTCACTACATATTCAATATGTGAAGCAGCGCTTCCTTCTCTACAAGCTGGACCTGAGAACGTGTGAAAGATTATTTTGGCTATGTAATATATCATGTGATGACATTCTATTCTATCAAATTGTATAATAGACCTATTATAGATGCAAGTATTGTGAGCCATACAAAGAGCTACACAATAGATGAGCATGTTTGATCACAATAACAGTCAAAGGGGAGAGAAGAGGAGAGGAGAGGAGAGGAGAGGAGAGGAGAAGAGAGGAGAGGACAGGAGGAGAGGAGAGGAGAGGAGAGGAGAGGAGAGGAGGAGAGGAGAGGAGAGGAGAGGAGAGGAGAGGAGAGGAGAGGAGAGGAGGGAGAGGAAAGGAGGGGAGAGGAAAGGAGGGGAGAGGAGAGGAGTTGTTGTCCTAACAGGTTATGAATGAACAGTCAGAGGCAGAGGGAGACAAACAAAAAATCCAATTTGCGTCTGTATGTAATTAGTAAAGCACTCCAGTGAAATACAACGACTGCATGTTGGTTGTCCAGGTAACAAGAAACCTGACAAACGGTGGATCAGCAACACAGTCCTTCCATCAGTTTATCCACCAATCGCTTGCTCGGCACGGCAACACATCTCCAGTCTGGAGTGGGGGTGGAGTCAGAGTGGGGGTGTGGCCAGAGTGGGGTGGGGCCAGAGAAGGGTGGGGCCAGAGTGGGGGTGGGGCCAGAGTGTGCAGCAGGGACACCGTACAGCTGTGATAGAGACACCATACAGCTGTGATAGAGACACCATACAGCTGTGATAGGGACACCGTACAGCTGTGATGCTGTGATAGAGACACCATACAGCTGTGATAGAGACACCATACAGCTGTGATAGGGACACCGTACAGCTGTGATAGAGACACCATACAGCTGTGATAGAGACCACCATACAGCTGTGATAGGGACACCGTACAGCTGTGATAAAGACACCATACAGCTGTGATAGAGACACCATACAGCTGTGATAGGGACACCGTACAGCTGTGATAGGGACACCGTACAGCTGTGATAGGGACACCGTACAGCTGTGATAGGGACACCGTACAGCTGTGATAGGGACACCGTACAGCTGTGATAAAGACACCATACAGCTGTGATAGGGACACCATACAGCTGTGAGGGTCGTCCTTCGGATGAGACGCTAAAACCGAGGTCCTGACTGAATTTGTTGTTGAATAACCCAGGACGCCTATCGTAAATAGTATCGCTTCCCCTTAATTGGCTGATATCAATCTGTGTCCTGAGCCGTTCAGCCATTGTGTAGTGTGATGTGTGCCTGGTGCCAGTGTATGGTAGTCAGTGTGTAGTGTGATGTGTGCCTGGTGCCAGTGTATGGTAGTCAGTGTGTAGTGTGATGTGTGCCTGGTGCCAGTGTATGGTAGTCAGGTGAGTAGTGTGATGTGTGCCTGGTGCAGTGTATGGTAGCCATTGAGCCTGTGTAGCCCAAGGTTGGGTGCTACCAGTGGTGGTGAAGGAGGCAATGTCCACCCTACATTGTGGGGAGTGCTTTGAGTCTAGTCATTCATTAATACCACCACCACCACCACCACCAGCAGGCGACTCACGGAGACACTGAGGAAGCTCTCCCCTCCAGGTCCCGGCTCCAGCGCAGGTCAGCGCGGCGGGGAAGGAGAGCTCGTAGCCCGGCAGGCAGCTGTAGCTGACGCTGGTCCCCCAGTCCAGGACAGAGCCCTCCAGCAGACTGTTGGGGAGGGCAGGGGGTGGGGGGCACGTCACCACTGAGAGAGGAGGGGGGGGGGGGGGGGGGGGAGAGGGGGGAGAGAGAGAGAGGGGGGGAGAGTGGGAGAGAGAGAGAGGGGGATAGAGAGATAGGGGGAGAGAAAGAGAGGGGGGGGAGAGACAGAGAGAGGGGGGAGATAGGGAGAGAGAGAGAGAGAGAGAGAGAGAGAGAGAGAGAGAGAGAGAGAGAGAGAGAGAGAGAGAGAGAGAGAGAGAGAGAGAGAGAGAGAGAGAGAGAGAGGGGTAGAGAGAGAGACGAAAAGAAATAGTGGGAGGGAGAGAGAGAGGAGGGGGGAGAGAGAGACATACAGTTGAAGACAAGCATGTTACAGACTTGGATGTGTGAGCGAATGCCCACACCACCCACCCACCCACCACCCACCCACACACCACACAACCCACACACACACACACACACACACACACACACACACACACACACACACACACACACACACACACAGCATTTGCATTTGCATTTTCCAGTAGCTGTTTCTATTTCCTATTCCCACAGGGAAGCAGTTTAGTACCTCGGAGAGGAGTGTTGCTGTTAGAGGTAATGACTATATATATATATATAATGTATAATGACTATGATCAAATGTATTCAGACGTGTCCTTGAGCTTGATACTCTATCCTGCACAATACAACAGACGGAATTAAAAAATGTGTCGTTGATTTGTTGTTGTTGTAGTGAGATTAAGTGAGTCACGCTCATTAAATTATCATCATCGTGTGCAATCATGTGTTCTTTCAGTACAACTGTGATTTTCCACTAACAGTAACTTAATGTCACTGTTTCCTGTTAGTGGCGAGACCTGCATATTAGTTTCAAAGCGCTCTGGGTTCTGGAAATGGGCCTTAACCCTTTCACTGCCACACAACAGCCGGTTAACCCTTTCACTGTGACAATACAGAAGGTTCTATGTCGTTATGGCTTGCTCAGCACCTGTCTGCATATATCTCGCTTCAGCGTATATACACTGAATAAAAACTTCCACCATGTACCTTTACATGCAGCATTCATCTGACCACACCCCATCCGCTTACCTACATAAGCAGGGGTGGGGCCACACACTCATCTCCTTCGCAAATTTCATCCACAAGCGAGTGCCTGCTATAGGCCCACTTGACGTGGAGAAAATATTTAGTCTGAGGAAAGGACAAGGAGATACGTTGACATCATATCTTTATTTTCTCTCTCACTATTTTCGAGAAAATACAGCGATATTGTCTTCGTTACTGGAGTGTCTGGATCATTCCGACCTTCAACGGCTTTTTCGTATTAGGAGCTCACGCCGCTGACATGCTTCCCAGCTACAGTTCTCCTTGCTGCGGCTGGATGGGGTTACCCTCGGCAACACAGCTGGACTGTAGGACGCACCGACTGTTGTGAGAAGCGGTTGTTTCCAGGTTGGGTACGTACTGTTTTGCTTGCGAGCTCTGGTTGTTGTTGATGCTGTGGGGGTTAACTGACAATTTACGAAACGCAGGACTCCATTCCAATAAGATAAGATAAGATATTCCTTTATTGATCCCCTTGGGGAAATTCAGGTATCATAGCAGCATGGGGGAGGGGGAGGGGGTACAGGTAGTATAAGACATGGTACAGGTGACATAATTATAGTTAAAAATCAAATAGAATAAAAAAGCTGTGTAAACAATATAACAAATCAATATAATTAACTCTGGACAACAGAGTTAAATGAGTTATATTTGAGAGATGAGTTATATTTGCCCTACAATAATTATAATATATAATCTAATAATCCAATAATCTAAATCGAATCTAATATATAATAAAAGAAAATGCTAAATGCTAAATATATGCAATAGAACAGCAGTATATTCTGCTACGAGGAACTATCAACGTGAAACCCTCTGTACCTAAACAGCTGCATATAACTCTCTATGATAGCATGTACAATAAAGCTGTATATATATATATATATATATATATATATATATATATATATATATATATATATATATATATATATATATATAATAACATGAGTTAGTACACAGTCTCTTCTCAGTCTCATGCCAGCAGCTCTGGGCCCTGAAACACAACTTCCTCTAAAGTTCACAGCTGGATGCTGTCAAGAGACTTGATGTGTGTGTGTGTGTGCATACTGTGTGTGTGTGTGTGTGTGTGTGTGTGTGTGTGTGTGTGTGTGTGTGTGTGTGTGTGTGTGTGTGTGTGTGTGTGTGTGTGTGTGTGTGTGTGGTGTGTACTGTGTGTATGTGTGTATTGTATGAGTGCAATGTGTGTATGTGTGTGTGTACTGTATGTGTGTGTGTGTACTGTGTGTGTACTGTGTGTGAGTGTACTGTGTGTACTGTGTGTGTACAGTGTGTGTACTGTGTGTGTGTGTGTACTGTGTGTGTGTGTGTGTGTGTGTGTGTGTGTGTGTGTGTGTGTGTGTGTGTGTGTGTGTGTGTGTGTGTGTAGGTGTGTGTGTGTGTGTGTGAGCTTTAAGATGCGTTCTAAAAATAGATTTCCCTAAACAATAAGCTGCAGCTCGTTCATGTGAGCACTGGATCTGGGGTGACATGACTCACACACACACTGCACACACACCCCTGTGCCGTGCACACACACACCCCTGTGCCACACACACACCCATGTGCCGTGCACACACACACACACACCCCTGTGCCACACACACACACTCCTGTGCCACACACACACACATTGCACTGGGAGGTGCTGTCGCACGTTAACGGGTGATTGTTCTGGGCATACAGTCAGGGACCGAAACTAAAGCCCGCCGCCCGCCAGGGGCGCTCAGTTTTTACCTTTGGCGCTTGACACTTAGAGGGCTGCCCGCCGTGTGGCGTGTAGTTCATAACGATACTCTTATTTTGATTGTGCGAGTACAGATTATAGCCTCTCTCGTCTTTTTTTTCTCCGCCGCGAGATTGTTAAAAAACTACAAGTCCCACATTGCACTAAAGTCAACGGTCCAATCACAGTAGAGTGACGTGACTGGTTTCATGAGAAAGAAAGCAAATGACCAATCGGAAGCTCTCATTTGGCTTGTTTACTTCCTGATACGCCGCCATTGCGATATGCGGGCAGTCTGCTCTAGTCTATATCGGACCTCCATGAGCTACCGTTACTGTTTAAACAATGACCCAGTCAACTATTCACTTTTAGTTTAATACATGACGAGGCATTGTCTAACGGTATCTAGCTGGCTAGCTACTGATAGCTGCTGATATCAACAAATGCTCCAGCAATAGTCGACTCGAGTGCATAATACCTCCGTTCCCTCGTTAGCTAGCTTAGCTAGCTCACGTTAGATCTATCTGTCCCAGTAAACTAAATTGTCTTAACGTTATCTACCGGGCTAGCAGTAGCTACAGATAGCTCCTGATATCAATGTCTTATAACATTGATTGAATGCGTATTCTAGCTGAGGGCATGTTGAATGTGATTTGACAAAAGAACCGTAATGTTATAAATAGGGTCCAGCTGCATCGCCGGAGAATCCTTGCATGCTGAATGTAAGGTCTAGCTGAATATAGGGTCTAGCTGCAGGGCCGGAGAATCCTTGCTGGAGCTGGAGGCTACTCAAGTATACACACAGACAGTGGAGCTGTTTGCAGATAGCAAGCATTTTGACTTATTGCGTGGTGGCGATGTCTGGCAGATAATACAACTACAAGTATGATTATATAATATATATTTTATTTACATTTTTTTTTATTTATATAAAATATATATATATTTTTTTTTAATCAAAAAAATCTTGGCAGGTAAGAAATATGCTTGGCGGGTAGACTCTTCCCATCTACCCGCCACTGGCCGGTGAGTCAAAAAGTTAATTTCGCTCCCTGCATACAGTGACACAAATCTGTCCGTCTTTCCTTCTCTCCTCCGTCCGTCCGTCCGTCCGTCCGTCCGTCCGTCCGTCCGTCCGTCCGTCCGTCCGTCCGTCCGTCCGTCCGTCTGTCTGTCTGTCTGTCTGTCTGTCTGTCTCTCCCTCACTCTCATGATCTTGCTGTCTCTCACCCCCACTGTGCCTCTGTCCTCTCTCACTCCCGTTCACTAATTCACTTGCTCTTTTTCTGTAGTTGCCTCTCTTTCTCCATCTCTCCCTCTCCCTCTCTCTCTCTATCTCCACCTCTCTCCCTCCTTCCCCTGCTGTATCTCGCTCTTCTCTCTCTCCCTCCTTCCCCTGCTCTCTCTCTCTCTCTCTCTCTCTCTCTCTCTCTCTCTCTCTCTCTCTCTCTCTCTCTCTCTCTCTCTCTCTCTCTCTCTCTCTCTCTCACCCACCCACAAAGCAGGCAACTCCTTGGATCTCATATTTTCCACGGTAACTCCCCTACATGTATCTGACCATTCCTTCATATCCTTCTCACTAACTCTCATGCTCAACCGAAAGGTCTTCACCCCAACTCAAACCGTCTCACTCAGACGCAACCTGCCCTCCCTATCCCCCTCCACCCTCTGCTCTGACATACTATCCACTCTACCTTTGAGTGACACCTTCTCTGCTCTCCCCACAGAGATGGCAACCTCCACCCTCCTGTCAGCCCTCGCAACCTCCTTCGACAAGCTCTGTTCCCTCGTTGAGAAACCTGCCCGCCGTTCCCCACCCAGTCCATGGCTGACGGAAGCAGTGAGAGAACAAAGACAGGTCCTGAGAGCGGCTGAGAGGAAGTATAGAAAGTCACGCCTCACTGCTGACATCGACACATATCACAACCTCTTGTTAACATTCTCCAAAACCATTACTAATGCCAAAGCTTCTTTCTTTCACCATAGGATCGAGGCCTCTGCC
Source organism: Notolepis coatsorum (assembly GCF_963971535.1). Classification (NCBI taxonomy): domain Eukaryota; kingdom Metazoa; phylum Chordata; class Actinopteri; order Aulopiformes; family Paralepididae; genus Notolepis; species Notolepis coatsorum. The sequence goes on along the minus strand of NC_140166.1, from coordinate 147,609,386 downwards.
AAGAACCTTCGCAAACTGCATGCTACCGTGTCCTCCCTCCTCACTCCCCCCCACCCCCCTCCTCCCTCATCTTTCTCTGCCGAAGACTTTGCGATCTTCTTTGAGGAAAAAGTGGAGAACATCCGCAGCTCCTTCTCCCAACCCCCACCCATTCCAAATACTGAATCGAGAACCTCATCCTTCACTCTGTCATCTTTCTCTCCCATTACAGAAGCCGAGACCCCGAACCGTCCGACTACATGCCAGCTGGACCAGCTACCCTCCCCACTCCTTCAGACCATAGCACGGGACATCCTCCCATTCCTAACTGCAACCATCAACTCCTCACTCAACTCGGGGGTGGTCCCCACCTCCCTAAAACAAGCCATAGTCACGCCGCTCATAAAAAAAAACCTGAACCCCACCGTCATAGGCAACTATCGTCCTGTCTCTCTTCTCTCCTTCCTTTCTAAAACACTTGAACGTGCTGTATCCAACCAACTTACTGCTTATCTATTACAGAATGACCTCCTAGACCCTAATCAGTCAGGCTTCCAAACTGGCCACTCGACAGAAACGGCCCTCATTGCGGTCACAGAGGCACTTCACTTAGCAAAAGTGAAAGGCCTCTCCTCTGTCCTGATTCTCCTAGATCTGTCTCCAGCCTTCTACACAGTCAACCATCAGATCCTCCTCGCGGCCCTCGCAGGAATGGGAGTGGCTGGCTCTGCGCTGATATTGCTGACATCATACCTCAATGACCGCTCCTACCAAGTGTCATGGAGAGGAACCCTGTCGGCCACCCGCCCCCCTGCGGACGGGTGTCCCCCAGGGCTCGGTCCTAGGACCCCTTCTCTTCTCCCTCTACACTAAATCACTGGGTAACATTATCACGTCTCATGGCTTCTCCTATCATTGTTATGCCGATGATACTCAACTCTTCCTCTCCTTCCCTCCCTCAGATATCCACGTCTCTGAGCGGATCTCGGCCTGTCTGTCTGACATCGCCGCCTGGATGACGACCAACCACCTCAAACTGAACCTAAGCAAAACAGAATTGGTCCACCTGCCGGCCAAATCCTCCCCCCTGACCGAATTTTCCATCACAGTCGAGAATGCAGCTGTGACTGCGTCCCTGACCGCCAAGAACCCCCCGCATTTCATTGTATACCTGTATGCCGTGACAAATAAAACTCTTGACTTGACTTGACTTGACCTTGGTGTTGTCCTCGACGACCAGTTGAACTTCTCTGCTCACATTGCAGCGACAACCAGAACCTGCAGATTCCTCCTGAGCAACGTCAGAAGGATCCGCCCCTTCCTGACAGAAGAAGCCACCAAACTCCTTGTCCAATCAACAGTCATCTCCCGCCTCGACTACTGCAATGCACTGCTCGCTGGCCTCCCGGCCACTGCCACCAGGCCTCTTCAACTCATTCAGAACGCAGCGGCCCGCCTGATCTCAAACCTACCGAAGTCTGCCCATGTCACCCCACGTCTTAGGGACCTGCACTGGCTCCCCATTGCTGCATGAATCCGCTTCAAGGCCCTCGACCTGGCATACCGTGCGGCAAAGGGAACCGCTCCCGCCTACCTCCGGTCAATGGTCTCTAACTACACACCCTCAAGACCCCTACGCTCTGCATCTTCTGGCCGCCTCAGACCTACTCCTATCCAAGCTCCGGGAGGGTCATCAAGGAGAAGTCGCCTATTCTCAGTCCTTGCCCCACAATGGTGGAATGAACTACCCACCCCAGTTAGGACAGCCGGAACCCGTCCAATCTTTTGCGGTCGACTACAGACACACTTCTTCAACCATTATCTGAAATGAAAAAAAATTATAAAATAAAACTCTAACCCTAAATAACCTTACTGTCATGCACTTGTCCTAATAAACTAATAATAATAATATGGATTGGATTTATATAGCGCTCTTCACTGACCCAGAGCGCTTCACAGAGTCATTATTCGTTCATACACAGTCATACCGGTGGTGTAAGCTACAATTGCAGCCAGAGCTGCCCTGAGGCAGACTCACGGAAGCGTGGCGAATAATCATCGCCTACGGCCCCTCCAGCCACCACCAACATTCATTCACATGCATACTCATTCATACGAGGCAAGTAGGTTAAGTGTCTTGCCCAAGGACACAACGGCAAATGGGATGGACATGGGCTTGAGCGGGATTCGACCTGTCTGTCTGTCTGTCTGTCTGTCTGTCTGTCTGTCTGTCTGTCTGTCTGTCTGTCTGTCTGTCTGTCTGTCTGTCTGTCTCTCTCTCTCTCTCTCTCTCTCTCTCTCTCTCTCTCTCTCTCTCCCCCCCCCCCCGCTGTATCATCCAGCTCATATCCACAGCAGGCTGACAGGGTGACAGATGGGCAGCATCACAGCCTCATCACAGCCCCCCCCCCCCCCTGATCCACGCCACCTGCAACTAACATGAGATAAGATAGATCTTTATATATCCCCCCTGGGGAAATATGGGTGTCAACGCAACAGGAGAGGGAGAGGAGGGGGACGAGGGGGGGAGGAAGGAGAGGAGGGGGAGGAGGGGGGAGGAGGGGGAGGAGGGAAAGGAGAAGAGGGGGAGGAAGGAGAGGAGGGGGAGGAGGGGGAAGGAGGGGGAGGAGGGAAAGGAGAAGAGGGGGAGGAAGGAGAGGAGGGGGAGGAAGGAGAGGAGGGGGAGGAGGGGGGGAGGAAGGAGAAGGAGGGGGAGGAGGGGGAAGGAGGGGGAGGAGGGAAAGGAGAAGAGGGGGAGGAAGGAGAGGAGGGGGAGGAAGGAGAGGAGGGGGAGGAGGGGGGGAGGAAGGAGAAGGAGGGGGGGAGGGGGAAGGAGGGGGAGGAGGGAAAGGAGAAGAGGGGAGGAAGGAGAGGAGGGGGAGGAGGGGGGAGAAGGAGAGGAGGGGGGAGGAGGGGAAGGAGGGGGGAGGAGTGGGAGGAGGAAAAGGAGAGGAGGGGGATGAAGGGGGAGGAGGGGGAGGAAGGAGAGGAGGGGGGCGGAAGGGGAGGAAGGAGAGGAGGGGAGGAGGGGAGGAGGGAGAGGAGGGGAGGAGGGGGAAGAGGGAGAGGGAGGAGAGGAGGGAGGAGGAGGGGGAGGAAGGAGAGGAGGGGGAGGAGGGGAGGAAGGAGAGGAGGGGGAGGAAGGAGAGGAGGGGAGGAGGGGAGGAAGGAGAGGTTGGGGAGAAGGGGAGGAGGGGGAGGAGGGGAGGAAGGAGAGGAGGGGGAGGAAGGAGAGGAGGGGAGGAGGGGGAGAAAGGAGAGGAGGGGGAAGAAGGGTAGGAGGGGGAGGAAGGAGAGGAGGGGAGGAGGTGGAGAAAGGAGAGGAGGGGGAGGAGGGGGAGGAAGGAGAGGAGGGGAGGAGGGGGAGGAGGGGCAGGAGAAGAAATATAGAAGAAAGGCAATCATGAGGAAGCAAAAAAAAAAGCAGCGACTGATATTAGAGAAGATATTAGAGAAGGCATTCGTTTTTGGTTTCAGCCGCACCAAAAAGAAATAAAAAAGAAAAGGAAAGACATATTCTTCTCTCCATACGTCTGAGAGAAAATAAAAACCTAGTGATTACCGGCCAAGTCTTTTATCACCCTAGATAATCTCAGAGAGAGAGAAAGACAGATAGAGAGATGGGAGAGAGAGCAATATAAAGAGAGAGAGGGGGGGGTGGGGGATTATGGAAAGAGGGAGGGATGAGAAAGAGAGAGAGGGGGGAAACAGAGGGAGAGAGGGGGGAGAAGAGAAAGAGATATGAGGGTGAGCGAGAGAGAAGGAGAGAGAGGAGAGAGAGAGGGGGGGAGAAGGAGAGAGAGGGGGAGAGCGAGAGGGAGAGAAGGAGGGAGAGGGGGGTGAGAGAGAGCGAGAGAGAGGAGAGAGAGAGCGAGGAGAGCGAGAGAGAGCGAGAGAGAGAGAGAGAGAGAGAGAGAGAGAGAGAGAGAGAGAGAGAGAGAGAGAGAGAGAGAGAGAGAGGGAGAGAAGGAGAGATAGAGGGAGTGGAGAGAGGGACAGAAGGAGAGAGAGGGGGGTGAGAGAGAGAGGGAGAGAAGGAGAGAGAGGAGAGAGAGAGAGAGAGAGAGAGAGGGGGGGGGTGGAGAGAGCATGAAGACCAGGGGGATATAATATAAATGAATAAACTATAAAACATCTGTGTTACTTGTGAGTCAGAGCAACATTAATTTAGAGCTTCCCATTCATTATGAACCCAGCTCTCTAATGATCATAACACCCATGAGAGCAGGGGGGGGGGGGGCAGGGGGGGGGGGGGGGGTGTCTGTGGAATAGGCAATTTAATTAAGTTTTATTTATTTGCTAGAAAGGTTTGAACCATACGGTTAAATATTGTTTCAAACACAAATCAAAATATTCATTGTCATGTTCCCTAATAAAATCGTTGACAACGAAATGATTTCTATGCCCGTCTTTTTTGACAATTCCTGTATGAAAGGTGCTATACAAGTGAAGTGTATATCATATTATTTATTACCTTCCATCTCTTGGCTGGATGGGCCAGCCGCTTCTTCCTTCTTTTGGCCATTATCCATTTCCTCGTGAATTTTTTTTTAATCTACTTTTTCTCCTCCTTTTTTCCTGTATTTTCCTCCCATCCCAATTGAGTTGTTATGCCAATTCCCCCCTCCACTTCCTGGTCATTGCACGCATTTCCCCCCCACTGGTCGGTCTAGGGAGCCCTGAAGTCTATCACATGCTTCCTCCGATACATAGGAGACAGCCAGCAGCCAAATACTTAGAATCGTATACGAGCGATGGGCGTAAAAAACAAGTGGTATTTATCAACACAGAGTATTTGCAGGCGTGCGTACCTGTGCACGCACGTTTGATAAATCCTGATTTTTCTCTCTATCTGTCTCCCTCTCTCTCTCTATCTCTCTATCTGTCTCCCTCTCTTCCTCTCTCTCTATGTATCCCTCTCTCTCTCTCTCTCCTCTCTCTCTATCTGTCTCCCTCTCTCTCTATCTGTCTCCCTCTCTCTCCTCTCTCTCTATCTGTCTCCCTCCCTCTCCCTCTCTCTCTATCGGTCTCCTCTCTCCTCTATCCTCTATCTGTCTCCCTCTCTCTCCTC
>NC_140166.1:147565399-147602899 GCF_963971535.1 Notolepis coatsorum | reverse complement strand
ACCGAAAGGTCTTCACCCCAACTCAAACCGTCTCACTCAGACGCAACCTGCCCTCCCTATCCCCCTCCACCCTCTGCTCTGACATACTATCCACTCTACCTTTGAGTGACACCTTCTCTGCTCTCCCCACAGAGATGGCAACTCCACCCTCCTGTCAGCCCTCGCAACCTCCTTCGACAAGCCTCTGTTCCCTCGTTGAGAAACCTGCCCGCCGTTCCCCACCCAGTCCATGGCTGACGGAAGCAGTGAGAGAACAAAGACAGGTCCTGAGAGCGGCTGAGAGGGAAGTATAGAAAGTCACGCCTCACTGCTGACATCGACACATATCACAACCTCTTGTTAACATTCTCCAAAACCATTACTAATGCCAAAGCTTCTTTCTTTCACCATAGGATCGAGGCCTCTGCCAAGAACCTTCGCAAACTGCATGCTACCGTGTCCTCCCTCCTCACTCCCCCCCACCCCCTCCTCCCTCATCTTTTCTCTGCCGAAGACTTTGCGATCTTCTTTGAGGAAAAAGTGGAGAACATCCGCAGCTCCTTCTCCCAACCCCCCACCCATTCCAAATACTGAATCGAGAACCTCATCCTTCACTCTGTCATCTTTCTCTCCCCATTACAGAAGCCGAGACCCCCGAACCGTCCGACTACATGCCAGCTGGACCAGCTACCCTCCCACTCCTTCAGACCATAGCACGGGACATCCTCCCATTCCTAACTGCAACCATCAACTCCTCACTCAACTCGGGGGTGGTCCCCCACCTCCCTAAAACAAGCCATAGTCACGCCGCTCATAAAAAAAAACCTGAACCCCACACCGTCATAGGCAACTATCGTCCTGTCTCTCTTCTCTCCTTCCTTTCTAAAACACTTGAACGTGCTGTATCCAACCAACTTACTGCTTATCTATTACAGAATGACCTCCTAGACCCTAATCAGTCAGGCTTCCAAACTGGCCACTCGACAGAAACGGCCCTCATTGCGGTCACAGAGGCACTTCACTTAGCAAAAGTGAAAGGCCTCTCCTCTGTCCTGATTCTCCTAGATCTGTCTCCAGCCTTCTACACAGTCAACCATCAGATCCTCCTCGCGGCCTCGCAGGAATGGGAGTGGCTGGCTCTGCGCTGATATTGCTGACATCATACCTCAATGACCGCTCCTACCAAGTGTCATGGAGAGGAACCCTGTCGGCCACCCGCCCCCCTGCGGACGGGTGTCCCCCCAGGGCTCGGTCCTAGGACCCCTTCTCTTCTCCCTCTACACTAAATCACTGGGTAACATTATCACGTCTCATGGCTTCTCCTATCATTGTTATGCCGATGATACTCAACTCTTCCTCTCCTTCCCCTCCCTCAGATATCCACGTCTCTGAGCGGATCTCGGCCTGTCTGTCTGACATCGCCGCCTGGATGACGACCAACCACCTCAAACTGAACCTAAGCAAAACAGAATTGGTCCACCTGCGGCCAAATCCTCCCCCCTGACCGAATTTTCCATCACAGTCGAGAATGCAGCTGTGACTGCGTCCCTGACCGCCAAGAACCCCCCGCATTTCATTGTATACCTGTATGCCGTGACAAATAAAAACTCTTGACTTGACTTGACTTGACCTTGGTGTTGTCCTCGACGACCAGTTGAACTTCTCTGCTCACATTGCAGCGACAACCAGAACCTGCAGATTCCTCCTGAGCAACGTCAGAAGGATCCGCCCCCTTCCTGACAGAAGAAGCCACCAAACTCCTTGTCCAATCAACAGTCATCTCCCGCCTCGACTACTGCAATGCACTGCTCGCTGGCCTCCCGGCCACTGCCACCAGGCCTCTTCAACTCATTCAGAACGCAGCGGCCCGCCTGATCTCAAACCTACCGAAGTCTGCCCATGTCACCCCACGTCTTAGGGACCTGCACTGGCTCCCCATTGCTGCATGAATCCGCTTCAAGGCCCTCGACCTGGCATACCGTGCGGCAAAGGGAACCGCTCCCGCCTACCTCCGGTCAATGGTCTCTAACTACACACCCTCAAGACCCCTACGCTCTGCATCTTCTGGCCGCCTCAGACCTACTCCTATCCAAGCTCCGGGAGGGTCATCAAGGAGAAGTCGCCTATTTCTCAGTCCTTGCCCCACAATGGTGGAATGAACTACCCACCCCAGTTAGGACAGCCGGAACCCGTCCAATCTTTTGCGGTCGACTACAGACACACTTCTTCAACCATTATCTGAAATGAAAAAAAATTATAAAATAAAACTCTAACCCTAAATAACCTTACTGTCATGCACTTGTCCTAATAAACTAATAATAATAATAATGGATTGGATTTATATAGCGCTCTTCACTGACCCAGAGCGCTTCACAGAGTCCATTATTCGTTCATACACAGTCATACCGGTGGTGGTAAGCTACAATTGCAGCCAGAGCTGCCCTGAGGCAGACTCACGGAAGCGTGGCGAATAATCATCGCCTACGGCCCCTCCAGCCACCACCAACATTCATTCACATGCATACTCATTCATACGAGGCAAGTAGGTTAAGTGTCTTGCCCAAGGACACAACGGCAATGGGATGGACATGGGCTTGAGCGGGATTCGACCTGTCTGTCTGTCTGTCTGTATGTATGTATGTATGTATGTATGTATGTATGTATGTATGTATTGTATGTATGTATGTATGTATGTATGTATGTATGTATGTATGTATGTATGTATGTCTGTCTGTCTGTCTGTCTGTCTGTCTGTCTGTCTGTCTGTCTGTCTGTTTGTCTGTCTGTCTGTCTGTCTGTCTGTCTGTCTCTCTCTCTCTCTCTCTCTCTCTCTCTCTCTCTCCTCTCTCTCCCCCCCCCCCCCCCGCTGTATCATCCAGCTCATATCCACAGCAGGCTGACAGGGTGACAGATGGGCAGCATCACAGCCTCATCACAGCCCCCCCCCCCCCCCTGATCCACGCCACCTGCAACTAACATGAGATAAGATAGATCTTTATATATCCCCCCTGGGGAAATATGGGTGTCAACGCAACAGGAGAGGGAGAGGAGGGGGACGAGGGGGGGAGGAAGGAGAGGAGGGGGAGGAGGGGGGAGGAGGGGGAGGAGGGAAAGGAGAAGAGGGGGAGGAAGGAGAGGAGGGGGAGGAGGGGGAAGGAGGGGGAGGAGGGAAAGGAGAAGAGGGGGAGGAAGGAGAGGAGGGGGGAGGAAGGAGAGGAGGGGGAGGAGGGGGGGAGGAAGGAGAAGGAGGGGGAGGAGGGGGAAGGAGGGGGGAGGAGGGAAAGGAGAAGAGGGGGAGGAAGGAGAGGAGGGGGAGGAAGGAGAGGAGGGGGAGGAGGGGGGGAGGAAGGAGAAGGAGGGGGGGGAGGGGGAAGGAGGGGGAGGAGGGAAAGGAGAAGAGGGGGAGGAAGGAGAGGAGGGGGAGGAGGGGGGGAGGAAGGAGAGGAGGGGGGAGGAGGGGAAGGAGGGGGGAGGAGTGGGAGGAGGAAAAGGAGAGGAGGGGGATGAAGGGGGGAGGAGGGGGAGGAAGGAGAGGAGGGGGAGGAAGGGGAGGAAGGAGAGGAGGGGAGGAGGGGAGAGAGGGAGAGGAGGGGAGGAGGGGGAAGAGGGAGAGGAGGAGAGGAGGGGAGGAGGGGGAGGAAGGAGAGGAGGGGGAGGAGGGGAGGGAAGGAGAGGAGGGGGAGGAAGGAGAGGAGGGGAGGAGGCGAGGAAGGAGAGGTTGGGGAGAAGGGGAGGAGGGGGAGGAGGGGGAGGAAGGAGAGGAGGGGGAGGAAGGAGAGGAGGGGAGGAGGGGAGAAAGGAGAGAGGGGGAGAAGGGTAGGAGGGGGAGGAAGGAGAGGAGGGGAGGAGGTGGAGAAAGGAGAGGAGGGGGAGGAGGGGGAGGAAGGAGAGGAGGGGAGGACGGGGGAGGAGGGGCAGGAGAAGAAATATAGATGAAAGGCAATCATGAGGAAGCAAAAAAAAAAGCAGCGACTGATATTAGAGAAGATATTAGAGAAGGCATTGTTTTGGTTCAGCCGCACAAAAAAGAAATAAAAAAGAAAAGGAAAGACATATTCTTCTCTCCATACGTCTGAGAGAAAATAAAACCTAGTGATTACCGGCCAAGTCTTTTATCACCCCTAGATAAATCTCAGAGAGAGAGAAAGACAGATAGAGAGATGGGGAGAGAGAGCAATATAAAGAGAGAGAGGGGGGGGGGTGGGGGATTATGGAAAGAGGGAGGGAGAGAAAGAGAGAGAGGGGGGAGACAGAGGGAGAGAGGGGGGAGAAGAGAAAGAGATATGAGGTGAGCGAGAGAGAAGGAGAGAGAGGGAGAGAGAGAGGGGGGAGAAGGAGAGAGAGGGGGAGAGCGAGAGGGAGAGAAGGAGGGAGAGGGGGAGTGAGAGAGAGCGAGAGAGAGAGAGAGAGCGAGAGAGCGAGAGAGCGAGAGAGAGAGAGAGAGAGAGAGAGAGAGAGAGAGAGAGAGAGAGAGAGAGAGAGAGAGAGGAGAGAAGGAGAGATAGAGGGAGTGGAGAGAGGGACAGAAGGAGAGAGAGGGGGGTGAGAGAGAGAGGGGAGAGAAGGAGAGAGAGGAGAGAGAGAGAGAGAGAGAGAGAGAGAGGGGGGTGGAGAGAGCATTGAAGACCAGGGGGATATAATATAAATGAATAAACTATAAACATCTGTGTTACTTGTGAGTCAGAGCAACATTAATTTAGAGCTTCCCATTCATTATGAACCCAGCTCTCCTAATGATCATAACACCCATGAGAGCAGGGGGGGGGCAGGGGGGGGGGGGGGGGGGGGGTGTCTGTGGAATAGGCAATTTAATTAAGTTTTATTTATTTGCTAGAAAGGTTTGAAACCATACGGTTAAATATTGTTTCAAACACAAATCAAAATATTCATTGTCATGTTCCCTAATAAAATCGTGACAACGAAATGATTTCTATGCCCGTCTTTTTTGACAAATTCCTGTATGAAAGGTGCTATACAAGTGAAGTGTATATCATATTATTTATTACCTTCCATCTCTTGGCTGATGGGCCAGCCGCTTCTTCCTTCTTTTGGCCATTATCCATTTCCTCGTGAATTTTTTTTTTAATCTACTTTTTCTCCTCCTTTTTTCCTGTATTTTCCTCCCATCCCAATTGAGTTGTTATGCCAATTCCCCCCTCCACTTCCTGGTCATTGCACGCATTTCCCCCCCACTGGTCGGGTCTAGGGAGCCCTGAAGTCTATCACATGCTTCCTCCGATACATAGGAGACAGCCAGCAGCCAAATACTTAGAATCGTATACGAGGCGATGGGCGTAAAAACAAGTGGTATTTATCAACACAGAGTATTTGCAGGCGTGCGTACCTGTGCACGCACGTTTGATAAATCCTGATTTTTCTCTCTATCTGTCTCCCTCTCTCTCTCTAATCTCTCTATCTGTCTCCCTCTCTCTCCTCTCTCTCTATGTATCCCTCTCTCTCTCTCTCCTCTCTCTCTATCTGTCTCCCTCTCTCTCTATCTGTCTCCCTCTCTCTCCTCTCTCTCTATCTGTCTCCCTCCCTCTCCTCTCTCTCTATCGGTCTCCCTCTCTCCTCTATCTCTCTATCTGTCTCCCTCTCTCTCCTCTCTCTCTATGTCTCCCTCTCTCTCTCTCACTCTCTCTCCTCTCTCTCTATCTGTCTCCCTCTCTCTCTATCTGTCTCCCTCTCTCTCCTCTCTCTCTATCTGTCTCCCTCTCTCTCCCTCTCTCTCTATCTGTCTCCCTCTCCATCTCTCTCTCTCTCTCTCCTCTCTCTCTCTCTCTCTCTCTCTCTCTCTCTCTCCATCTCTCTCCATCTCTCTCCCTCTCTCTCTCTCTCTCTCTCTCTCTCTCTCTCTCTCTCTCTCTCTCTCTCAGCCTGAGATCTGTTCCTTAGCAACAAAGTCACAGCGCTGCCTCGTGAGTTTTCTCTCGCTGCACAAGTTCATCTCCCCGGCGACACTCTCTTCACCAGCGGCCGATATGCTAATCTGTCGCTCCGCCTGCAATCCATAAATCATAGCAATGCTGCATGCCATTTAGGGGGAGGAGGGGAGGGGTGAGAGGGAGGGGTGAGACGGACGGGGTGGAGAGGGGGGGGGGGGGAGGGAGGGGTGAAGGAGGGAGGGGTGGAGAGGGAGGGGTGGAGAGGGAGGGGGGGAGAGGGAGGGGTGGAGGAGTGAGGGGTGAAGGAGGGCGGGGTGGAGAGGGAGGGAGGTGTGGAGAGGGAGGGGGGAGAGGAGAGGGGGGGAGAGGGAGGGGGTGGAGAGGGCCACATGTCTTGCAGGTGGCAGCAGGGTACATGTATTGCAGGTAGGGTGACCAGGTGTCCCCCTTTTGGTTGTACTGTCCCACCATTTGACCAAATGTCCCGCGTCCCTCATATTGAGAGGATGTCCCTCTTTTCGAAGCCAAAAAAAAACATGCGTCTAAAAGCCCCTCCCTACAGACAGTAAACGTAGCAACCCGCCTCTTGTCCACACACATTGCTCTGATTGGTTATAGTACTTTAGCGCGCTGCTTGCCTGCTTGTGACGTGACTGAGTCGTGACGCTACCACATATCGCAGATCTGATTGGTTATAGTAATTTAGCGCACTGCTCTGCTCGTGAGAGTTGAACTTGTGACACTACCTCATATCGCAAATCTGATTGGTCAAAAAAAAACGCAACAACATTACAAGCGAACTAGTTCAAGATGGAAAGCAGTAAAAAGAAACTGACCTGCAGTTACAACCAAGACTGGCAAACGACACATGACTGGGTGAGGCAGATGGCAGGCAATCCGCAGCAGGCTTTCTGTGTTTTGTGTCATAGTTCGTTTTCAATTGCGCATGGAGGAGAATACGACTTGAAGCGCCACAGTGGACGTGAGTCTCACTTGAAAGTGGTTCACCAAAAAGAAACATCCAGATCTATGGATACGTTTCTTTTTAAACCAAACAATGATAGCCAGACGGACAAGGTCACTGCAGCTGAGATAACAAGTGTCTATCACACAGTACAACACTCCCATTCATACAGGTCAGCCGACTGTGGTATGAAACTAGCTCCTGTCATTTTGCCAGACTCAGTTATTCTAATAAAAAAATGTACATTATCTATCTGTCCCACTTTGTCCCACTTTGTCCCACCAAAATCTTACTGTTGTCCCACTTTGTCCCACCAAAATCTTACTGTTGTCCCACTTTTGGACTTTTTGCATCTGGTCACCCTAATTGCAGGTGGCAGCAGGGTACATGTCTTGCAGGTGACAGCAGGGTACATGTCTTGCAGGTGGCAGCAGGGTACATGTCTTGCAGGTGGCAGCAGGGTACATGTCTTGCAGGTGGCAGCAGGGTACATGTCTTGCAGGTGGCAGCAGGGTACATGTCTTGCAAGTGGCAGCAGGGTACATGTCTTGCAGGTGGCAGCAGGGTACATGTCTTGCAGGTGGAAGCAGGGTACAGGCTCTATGACACTTTCTGAACACTCCTGTGTCACCTTGCCTGCTAATCTCATTAAGATAAGATAAGATATTGCTTTATTGATCCCCTTGGGGAAAGTCAGGCATCCTAGCAGCATGGGGGGGGGGCTACCAAGGTGGTCAAAGCAGACGCTGATGGTTATAACTTATCAAGGTTGTGTGTGTGTGTGTGTGCGTTAGTGTTAGTGTTAGTGTGTGTGTTAGTGTGTGTTAGTGTTAGTCTGTGTGTGTGTGTTAGTGTTAGTGTTAGTGTGTGTGTAACTGAGGGGTACAATTCCCTGACTGTATTAATCAAGTATGGTATCATTAAACCACTACCGTCTTATGTACATTATACTGGCCATACCGTACACGAGTATATGATGATGAACACTTCCCCACAATGAAATCGGTTCTACACAAAGTTGTCTTTAAGTATTTATTGCAGAAAAAGGTACATAATATACTTTACTACTTCACTTTGAATGCGCTTATAAGGCAAAGGAATGTGTGTAGGCAAATCAATAATGAATGTCCATTCTCTGGTTACGCAGGAGGTAATTATACAACTTGAATATTAGGAATTATATCTACATTACATTTACATTTAGTCATTTAGCTGACGCTTTTATCCAAAGCGACTTACAAGTTCTGTGCGACAAGACAGCAAGAAGGGTGAGTGAGCTGAGTAACAATGTTCATCAAAGTGTTGCGTGTTACAGTGTAGGTTAGTTTATTAGGACAAGTGCATGACATTAAGGTTAGTCGGGGTTAGATTTTTTTTTTTTTTTTTTTTTTTTTTTTTATATCATTTCAGATAATGGTTGAAGAAGTGAGTCTTTAGTCGACGGCGAAAGATTGGACGGGATTCGGCTGTCCTAACTGGGATGGGTAGTTCATTCCACCATTGTGGGGCAAGGACTGAGAATAGGCGGCTTCTCTTTGATGACCCTCCGGGAGCTTGGATAGGAGTAGATCTGAGGCGGCCAGAAGATGCAGAGCGTAGGGGTCTTGAGGGTGTGTAGTTAGAGACCATTGACCGGAGGTAGGCGGGAGCGGTTCCCTTTGCCGCACGGTATGCTAGGTCGAGGGCCTTGAAGCGGATACGTGCAGCAATGGGGAGCCAGTGCAGGTCCCTAAGAAGTGGGGTGACATGGGCCGACTTCGGTAGGTTTGAGATCAGGCGGGCCGCTGCGTTTTGAATGAGTTGAAGAGGCTTGGTGGCAGTGGCCGGGAGGCCAGCTAGCAGTGCGTTGCAGTAGTCGAGGCGGGAGATGACTGTTGATTGGACGAGGAGTTGGGTGGCTTCTTTTGTCAGGAAGGGGCGTATCCTTCTGACGTTGCTCAGGAGGAATCTGCAGGTTCTGGTTGTCGCTGCGATGTGAGCAGAGAAGTTCAGCTGGTCGTCGAGGACAACACCAAGGTTCTTGGCGGTCGGCGACGCGGTCACAGCTGCATTCTCGACTGTGATGGAGAGGTCGGTCAGGGGGGAGGATTTGGCCGGCAGGTGGAGCAATTCTGTTTTGCTTAGGTTCAGTTTGAGGTGGTTGGTCGTCATCCAGGCGGAGATGTCGGACAGACAGGCCGAGATCCGCTCAGAGACGTGGATATCTGAGGGAGGGAAGGAGAGGAAGAGTTGAGTATCATCGGCATAACAATGATATGAGAAGCCAATGTGATAATGTTACCCAGTGATTTAGTGTAGAGGGAGAAGAGAAGGGGTCCTAGGACCGAGCCCTGGGGGACACCCGTCCGGAGGGGGCGGGTGGCCGACAGAGTCCCTCTCGATGACACTTGGTAGGAGCGGTCATTGAGGTATGATGTCAGCCATGTCAGCGCAGATCCAGCCACTCCCATTCCTGCGAGGGCCGCGAGGAGGATCTGATGGTTGACTGTGTCGAAGGCTGCAGATAGATCTAGGAGAATCAGGACAGAGGAGAGGCCTTTCGCTTTTGCTAAGTGAAGTGCCTCTGTGACCGCAATGAGGGCCGTTTCTGTGGAGTGGCCAGTCCGGAAGCCAGACTGATTGGGGTCTAGGAGGTCATTCTGTAAGAGATAAGCAGTAAGTTGGTTGGATACAGCACGTTCAAGTGTTTTAGAAAGGAAGGAGAGAAGAGAGACAGGACGATAGTTGGCTATGACGGTGGGGTTCAGGGTTGGTTTTTTTATGAGGGGCGTGACTCTGGCTTGTTTTAGGGAGGTGGGGACCACCCCCGAGTTGAGTGAGGAGTTGATGGTTGCAGTTAGGAATGGGAGGATGTCCGGTGCTATGGTCTGGAGGAGTGGGGAGGGTAGCTGGTCCAGCTGGCATGTAGTCGGACGGTTCGACGTTACCAGTGTCAGGGTCTCGGCTTCTGTAATGGGAGAGAAAGATGACAGAGTGATGGATGAGGTTCTCGATTCAGCATTTGGAATGGGTGGGGGTTGGGAGAAGGAGCTGCGGATGTTCTCCACTTTTTCCTCAAAGAAGATCGCAAAGTCTTCGGCAGAAAAAGATGAGGGAGGAGGAGGTGGGGGGGGAGTGAGGAGGGAGGACATGGTAGCATGCAGTTTGCGAAGATTCTTGGCAGAGGCCTCGATCCTATGGTGAAAGAAAGAAGCTTTGGCATTAGTAATGGTTTTGGAGAATGTTAACAAGAGGTTGTGATATGTGTCGATGTCAGCAGTGAGGCGTGACTTTCTATACTTCCTCTCAGCCGCTCTCAGGACCTGTCTTTGTTCTCTCACTGCATCCGTCAGCCATGGACTGGGTGGGGAACGGCGGGCAGGTTTCTCAACGAGGGGACAGAGCTTGTCGAAGGAGGTTGCAATGGCTGAGAGGAGGGTGGAGGTTGCCATCTCTGTGGGGAGAGCAGAGAAGGTGTCACTCAAAGGTAGAGCGGATATTATGTCAGAGGAGAGGGTGGAGGGGGATAGGGAGGGCAGGTTGCGTCTGAGTGAGACGGTTTGAGTTGGGGTGAAGACTTTTCGGTTAAGCATGAGAGTTAGTGAGAAGGATATGAAGGAATGGTCAGATACATGTAGGGGAGTTACCGTGGTGTTAATGATGCTGGAGTTACGGGAAAATATGAGATCCAAGGAGTTGCCTGCTTTGTGGGTGGGAGGCATGGCAGTGGGAGTCAGGTCAAATTGTTGTAGGAGGGAGACCACTGGGACCGACTGAGATGAGTCAGGCAGGTTGAAGTCGCCCAATAGAAGGAGCGGGGTACCATCTTCCGGTAAGGAGCTTAGAAGCATGTCCAGCTCATCTGTGAAGTGATCGAGGGGACCTGGAGGGCGATAGAGTGTAACAATGGTGAGATTGAAAGGATTAGAGACAGATACTGCATGATATTCGAGGGAGGAGAGTGACAGTTCTGGGAGTTGGGTTAGGTTTGAAGCCCATGAAGGAGATGTCATGAGGCCAGTGCCTCCACCCCGTCTGGAGGGTCGAGGTGTGTGAGTGAAGTTATAGTTTGTAGATAATGGGGATACTGGTAGGGGGGTTCCACCGGTTGTAAGCCAGCAGGGGGAGGCAATGCTCTAATGCAAGGTCTGGGTCAGCGGGTACTCAATAGGCTCCTGGAGGCGGTATATTACTCCCTGCTCGGCAGACGAAAGACAGTTGTAATCCCAGTGTGCGCGCCGCACAGGTGAAAGCCGGTCGGCCTCTCCAATAGAGACGGGCTCGAACGATGCTCCTCACGGCAGATCCCACAGCAGTGGGTGGCTGGGTGCAGACGATTCTCCTCCGCTCCAACAGCCTGGTCAAAGCAATAAGAATAATAATCCAGCCGGAAAGGGGCTCTGCAATCACCGGTGTAGATCCTCCGGTGCGCGGTACTTCACATTAACTATGTTGAACTTGACGTTACTCAACCAAGCTATGATACTCCACTATCCTATTCGCACGCGGCTATAAGTGCTCTATTTAGACACACAATTGCTCACTTCACTTGGTCTTTGACTCGTAATGAAGGCTTACTAGTAAGGAGCGAACGATACGTTGAACAAACGTATTAGGATAAAACAAGACTATTTTGGGGCAATACGGGCCCACTTCACCGCACGTTGCATAGTGGGTGAGGCTTCACTTGGGTAACTCGAACTCGAACTGAACGGACTGCGGACTGAACTGAACTACTTCTGTATCCACCTGCGCCATATTTATATGTACGGGGAATAATATAGTGCCAGCCTCCTCTCTGTCTCTCGTAGTCCTGGGCAGAACCGGGCATGTTGAGACAAGCCTTGACGGTAGCTTTGAACTCGACTCTGGGGGTAAAACACTGGCGCTGGTGGCACGCTATCCAATAGGAGAATGAAATATTATGGTCTGTAATAGGCTAAAGGGATATTCCGTGTATATGTACAAGGAATATACAAGGGATATCAAACGATATACAAATACTAGGCAATATATATCAATCAATAAATATATATATTCGGTTTAATCTGATCCTTTGTAACAGCCGCCCCCTAATTAGTCCCACCTAATTAGCTAAGCAGAGACAGATTAACCGCACTGTCCACTACTGAATGTCTGTTGTGAGGGGTCGGGCAGTTCACAAAGTCATGGGTCATGGTCGTCATTAAGCGAGTCGGGGAGCCTTGGCGACTCTATCAGCCTCGCCACGGGTCGGTTGTAGGTCCGCCCTTGGACGAGCAATTCTGCCGCTCTGACCTTTCCGTCGGCACCAGTGGTCACTTTGCTTACGCGGCCGGCCGGCCACGCAGCTCGGGGTAGTGACTGGTCTATGGTCATGACGACTGGACGGGATGAAGGGGGGCTTAGGAGGAAGCGGGCCTGAGACTGCTTTGATCTGTGCTTGGCTGTGCCTCCTCCTCCTCCGTCTGTTTCTCTTGTTTGCTCTGTACCCCGTCTGAGGAGGGGCCGGTCCCGGCCGCTCCGTCAAGGAGTCGCTTGGGGTGCTAGGTTCGAGGTCAGCTACGTCTGAAGCGCCGCTGAGGGGGGTGGAGTTCCGAACTCCCTCTGGTGCCCACGGTTCTCTCACGGGCCTCTCGCTTAATGTCAATAGCCTCTGCTGTACGAGGGAGTGGCCGGTGTCGCTCGCCTTTGTGTGTAGGCAGCGTGTAGACGTGGGTTGACTGTCAAGTCCGTAGAGGGGGCCCTGGAGCGTCCATCCCAGTCGGGTCTGAACCGCGACTGGGCATCCTTTGGGTCCGATGTGGGCCGCCTCAATTGGGAGAATGAGGTCCGCGTGGTCGGAGCCGATGAGCAGGGTCGGTGTGGCGCCGTCGATAAGCGGTATAGGTAGTTGACGTAGGTGCACATACTTAGCCATCAGCTGTGGGATGGGGTAGGTGTACTGAGACAAGCCTATGTCGTGGCTGGTGAAGACATTGGTTATACTATACTGCTTCTCGGGCTGGTCCACCGCTGCTATCTTGAAGGAGACCTTTTCACCTTTTATGGTCTTCTGGTCCCTTCTGATGGTGCGTATGGTCATGGTATCTTTGACACCCCGCAGGCCCAACTGGGCTGCTGCGGAAGCGAGGAGGAGAGTCTTTTCAGACCCATCGTCCAGGACGGCGTAAGTGTCCAGGACCTTGTCCTCGTAGCTCAGGAGCACTCTGACCACTTTGAGGAGCACTCGGGGGGTCCCGCTCTGCTTGGGGTCTATGTGGAGCACTCCTGTTGGTCGGTTGCCTCGTCGGGTTATTCTTATCATGTTATCCTCGCACAAGAATCGGCGGTGACCGGCTTGTGGGGGGTCAGACGCAATCCACTGCTCCATTTCGGCGATGGTCAGTTCCGGGAACATGTCGCACTGGTCCAGCCAGTGTCCTCCGCGGCAGTACGTACAGTCGATCTTCCATACCTCCTTTGCCGGGGGGTTGTCACCTGTCTGTGGTGACACAGAATCTATATGGTGCGAGTCGCACCGTGACTCCCAGTGTCTGCTGTAGCAGTCGGGACACCAGGGAGCGGTCTGGTGGAACTTTGGTGTTGGTGCCACCGCCTCGGCATGGTACATTACCGCGACGGGCCCACTCTGTTGTCCTGGCTGACGCCTGTTGATGTCATGCAGGACCTCCAAGTGGGTGCCACCGCACCTGCTGCACTTCTTCTTCAAGCGGCACTCAGCTGCTAGGTGGCTGCGCGCGCAGCGGAAGCAGCGGCGGTGGTCCTTGACCCAGTGACTCACATCATCCGTGGTCAGCTTCTTGAAATCTTCGCATTGATACAGCCGGTGTTCTCCCTCACAGTACTGGCACTCAATCTTCCACTGGTCCTCTTTCGTCGAGGGGGTGTTGTGGTTCCTGTGCTGCGGTACTGATTCGGCTTGGTGCATAACGGTCACCAACCGACGGTTATCTGTTGATCCCCGAGGTCCGAGTCTTGGGCTTGGTCCACTCCATACGAACGTGTCGAGTCGTAGGCTACTGACCTCCCTGGCGAGGAACTCAGATAGGTCTAGGAGGGATGCCTCTGGACCGCTGGGGTCGCGGTGGTCTCTCTGCTGCCGAAAGCGCTCTTGTCGGGCGGGAGGGAGCTTCTCTAGTATCCTCTCTACATTAGAGTTAGCGTACAGTTCATAGATCCCCTTTTCCCTTTGGGACCCCAGCATCCCTACCAGGGACTGTACCTTGATAGCGAGGTCATCTAATGCTCTGTTGTCTCTGGCTGGGGGGAGACGGTCAATGTCTCTTATCTCCTGTATCACATAGTCCCATATGCGTCCGTAACGTTGGTCGAGGGCTACTAGAGCCGCGGTGTATGGGGTAGTAGAGCTGGAATATGCCAGCGCTATATTGTGCGCTCTGGGCACCTTCAGGTGCTTGAGTAGGATAGCATACTTGTACGGTTCATCTGGTACGTCGGACAGCATAGTCTCTAAGCACATTCGTAGCTCTGTGTACTGTGCTCTGTTCTCGTGTGTGAAGTCCGGGAACGTCGGTGTGCCATGGTACGATGCCATGGATGACTGGCACATCGGTGAGCATTGGGGGAGAGGCCTCCTAGGCGAGTCTCCTCTTGCGTGTCGTCTTGGGCTGGTACTTGGTGGGTACCGAAGGTCGGGTACCCAGGTGCTGTTCCTCGGGGCTGACGGTGCGCCAAACTCACCCGTGAGTTGAGTCGGGGGTTTGTAGCGCAGGGCCTCGGGGCTGACGTCTGGGCTGTACTGGACCTCCTGGTCCAGAGTACGTTGCTGCTGGTCGGGGCTGTACTGGGCCTCCTGGTCCAGAGTACGTTGCTGCTGGTCGGCTTGACATTCCTCCTCTTCCTCCTCCTCTTCCTCTGCTAGGACCTGGAGTCTTCTGTTCAGTCTCTCGGCGTGGTCCGGTTCTTCCCGGTTGCTGGGTCTCGTATGGACCGGCCGGGGAGGGGGTTCGGTGACGTGGACAGGATCCTCCTGTTGGCGGGGTCCCGGGTCGCTTGGTCGGGTAGGGGAATGCGTCCTAGACCCTTGTCTTGACGATCTCCGGGAGCTCCGTGCGGAGAGAGGGGGTGTCGCCATGGTGATCAATTTGTCCATCAGCTGCGCCTGCAGCCGGTCGCGCTCTGTCTCGCGTTGGGCATGGGCGGCGTCGCGCTGCGCATTGGCTGCGTCGCGCTGCGCATTGGCTGCGGCGTGCTGCGCATCTGCGCGGCTTCTCTCAATGTTCTCTTCCGTCTGGAGGCGTCTGGTCTCCAGTCTTATGCGGTCGTCTTCACTCCTTTGTTGCGCCTGGAAGCGCTCTCGCTCGGTTGCAGAATGTTCGCGTTCACGGAGGGCTTGCGCTTGGAGTTGCGCGTGAAGGCGCTCTCGTTCGTCTGCAGCTTGTTCGCGCTCGCTCGTCTGTTGCGCTTGGAGTCGATCGCGTTCACCCTGAAGTCGATCGCGTTCGGTAGAGGCTGCCAGGGTGGCGATGAGTGCCTGTGCCAGCATCTTGTCCGCCTCGCTGGGGGAAGACGCCGGTCGAGGTGATCGGCTCCCGGCAGTACTCGTTGGAGATCCGTTCTCCTGTCGCGTACCGAGGAGATCCATCTCCTGGGTGCGCGTCTCTTCTTGTGGTGGGTCGCGTTCCGTCCCGGGAGGGCTTTCTTTATCCTGGAGCTCTCCGGGGACTACCTCGTCGACGTTGGCGGGGGGTAAAGTCATGTCAGGTCCCTCCTGGTCCCCACCGTGAGCTTGGTCAGTTACGTTAGAACCCACTAGGGTCTCTATTGGCGGGGTAGCCTGGTCGGTAGGGTTGGACATAATTTTACTATCCGCTTTAGTTACTTTATCCGTATTTAACTTCCCTTTAAAGCTAGGTATTGGACTGACAGTGTATGCCTCTAGATAGGGAGGTGGCTGCCGTCTGCGCTGCGGGCGATCTAGCTTAGGAGAACCGTTTTGTGGAGTGTTCATCATAGGCCATGTCAATATTAATATTATATTAATATTACGCTAATTATTATCCGGCTCGAAGGACCAATTGTAACTGAGGGGTACAATTCCCTGACTGTATTAATCAAGTATGGTATCATTAAACCACTACCGTCTTATGTACATTATACTGGCCATACCGTACACGAGTATATGATGATGAACACTTCCCCACAATGAAATCGGTTCTACACAAAGTTGTCTTTAAGTATTTATTGCAGAAAAAGGTACATAATATACTTTACTACTTCACTTTGAATGCGCTTATAAGGCAAAGGAATGTGTGTAGGCAAATCAATAATGAATGTCCATTCTCTGGTTACGCAGGAGGTAATTATACAACTTGAATATTAGGAATTATATCTAGGGGATACTGGTAGGGGGGTTCCACCGGTTGTAAGCCAGCAGGGGGAGGCAATGCTCTAATGCAAGGTCTGGGTCAGCGGGTACTCAATAGGCTCCTGGAGGCGGTATATTACTCCCTGCTCGGCAGACGAAAGACAGTTGTAATCCCAGTGTGCGCGCCGCACAGGTGAAAGCCGGTCGGCCTCTCCAATAGAGACGGGCTCGAACGATGCTCCTCACGGCAGATCCCACAGCAGTGGGTGGCTGGGTGCAGACGATTCTCCTCCGCTCCAACAGCCTGGTCAAAGCAATAAGAATAATAATCCAGCCGGAAAGGGGCTCTGCAATCACCGGTGTAGATCCTCCGGTGCGTGGTACTTCACATTAACTATGTTGAACTTGACGTTACTCAACCAAGCTATGATACTCCACTATCCTATTCGCACGCGGCTATAAGTGCTCTATTTAGACACACAATTGCTCACTTCACTTGGTCTTTGACTCGTAATGAAGGCTTACTAGTAAGGAGCGAACGATACGTTGAACAAACGTATTAGGATAAAACAAGACTATTTTGGGGCAATACGGGCCCACTTCACCGCACGTTGCATAGTGGGTGAGGCTTCACTTGGGTAACTCGAACTCGAACTGAACGGACTGCGGACTGAACTGAACTACTTCTGTATCCACCTGCGCCATATTTATATGTACGGGGAATAATCTAGTGCCAGCCTCCTCTCTGTCTCGTAGTCCTGGGCAGAACCGGGCATGTTGAGACAAGCCTTGACGGTAGCTTTGAACTCGACTCTGGGGGTAAAACACTGGCACTGGTGGCACGCTATCCAATAGGAGAATGAAATATTATGGTCTGTAATAGGCTAAAGGGATATTCCGTGTATATGTACAAGGAATATACAAGGGATATCAAACGATATACAAATACTAGGCAATATATATCAATCAATAAATATATATATTCGGTTTAATCTGATCCTTTGTAACAGTGTGTGTTAGTGTGTGTTAGTGTGTGTGTGTGTGTGTGTGTGTGTGTGTGTGTGTGTGTGTGTGTGTGTGTGTGTGTGTGTGTGTGTGTGTGTGTGTGTGTGTGTGTGTGTGTGTGTGTGTGTGTGCGTGCGTGCGTGCGTGCGTGCGTGCGTGCGTGCGTGCGTGTGTGTGTGTGTGTGTGTGTGTGTGTGTGTGTGTTAGTGTTAGATTCTTGTACCGGATCTCCTCTCTGGTAAACAGGAATACCCTGAAGACTCTGGCAGGAGCACTCATTCAAGGGTACTACGACTATGCTTGCACCTCATGGTACCAAAGCACCTGAAAGGCGCTAAAAACTAAATTACAAACATCTCAAAACAAACTGGTCAGACTACTGCTTGACCTGACTCCTAGAACCCACCTCACCCCTGCCCACTTTGACAACCTAGGGTGGCTTAGAGTAGACGACAGAGTACAGCAACTTGCAATGGGCCTGGTCTACAAGATACACTACACCACACAGGTACCCATGTACATGTCGAAATACTTCCCAAAGGTCAGTGAATACCACGACCATCACACCAGAGGGAGTTCCACAAATCATGTTAAACCCAGATTCGGCTCAAACAAGGGACTAAACACGTTTTTCGCAATTATGCCACAACAATGTGGAACGCCCTAACCCTAACCCTAACGCCCTAAACACTGGATGTTCACGCCCCCGTGAAATCTAAGATGGTTACGTTCTCACGCTCTGCCCCCTGGTTCACCAGCGAGCTGAGGGTGATGAAGGTGGCTGGCCGTGTCCTCGAGTGACGCCTCACTACGTCGAGACTCACCGTGCACAGAGAGGTCTACAGAGAGCACCAAAAGGCCTACTCCAAAGCCCTTAAGGACGCTCGGTCACGGTTCTACTCCAACATCATCAACAATAGCCCTGGCAATTCTAAACAGCTTTTTTCCACCATACACCACCTCCTCAAACCCCAAACCCAGGCACACAGAGAGACCACTGAGAAGCGGTGTAATGACTTCATGTCATTTTTCACAGCCAAAGTTGAGGGCATCCGCTCCGTCCTCCCCAGCTCCTCTTCTTCACCTGCTCCACCTGCTGTCCTACAGCCTGAAGTCTCCCAGCTCCTCCGCTGTTTCAGTGACACCACGCAGCGTGAGGTCGAGGCCATCATCGGGAGGATGAAGTCATCCACGTGTGCCCTGGATCCCCTCCCCACAGCCCTGGTGAAAGCCAACATCTGCACTATTGGTCCCCTAATGACCAGCACCATCAACCTCTGCCTGCAGGCTGGCCACGTTCCGCCCGCTCTCAAAACTGCCATCATCACCCCCCTCCTGAAGAAACCCACCCTGGACCCAGAGGCCCTCGTCAGCTACCGGCCCATCTCCAATCTCCCGTTCCTCTACAAGGTACTGGAGAAGGTAGTTGCGGTGCAGCTCCAAGCACACCTCAGAGACAACAACATCTTCGAGAAGTTTCAGTCTGGGTTCCGCTCTGCACAGAGACAGCCCTGGTCAGGGTCACTAACAACCTTCTGATGGCGGCGGATGCTGGAACCCCATCCATTCTGGTCCTTCTCGACCTATCGGCTGCCTTTGACACGGTGGATCATGTTATCCTCCTGGACTGTCTCCATTCCGATGTCAGACTCCGTGACCTAGCCCTGGGCTTGTTCCAGTCCCTCTTGTGTGTCTCCCTGGGAGGTGCAACATCCTCTACCGACCCCGTCACATGCAGTGTCCCCCAGGGATCCGTCCTCGGCCCCCTGCTGTTCACCCTGTACATGCTCCCCCTCGGCCGCATCATCAGCCGGCACGGTGTGTCGTTCCACTGCTATGCTGACGACACCCAGCTGCATATACGGATTACACCATCATCACCTTCATCACCCCCCACACTGACCGCTTGCCAGGAGGAGACTAAGGCGTGGATGAACCACAGGTTTCTACAGGTCAACAGCTCCAAAACGGAAGCCATGCTGGTCAAGATACAAGATACAAGAGTTTTATTTGTCACGGCATACAGGTATACAGTGAAATGCAGGGGGTCCCGCCCGCAACGATGTGCATAATACAAGTAATAATACTAAGAGTCCAACCAATAGAGCAACATAGTGCAATAAACAAGTAAACAAAGTAGGCATATCCGTATCTGTACATGAGCTATTTACAGAGCATGGTAGGACATGCTAGGTCCTGTGGCAGTGCAGTACACTGTTAGCTACAGATGAGGCATTGGGTCTTTATGTACACTGCTATACAATGCTATATTCTATATTCAGATGCCAACCGCCTAACACCTCCCACGACCAAGCTCCGGACCTGGGGCGACAGGGCCTTTGCTGCTGCTGCCCCCTCCCTCTGGAATGCCCTCCCCAGCCATATCCGTGATGCAAACACCCTGACATCTTTTAAATCAGCCCTCAAAACCCACCTTTTCAATCATGCTTTTGACCTCTAATTCTGTCGGTTTTATTTTATTATTATTATTTTTTTTTTTGCCATAGTTTGTCTCTCCTGCCCATGTGAAGCGTCTTTGAGCACCTGGAAAAGCGCTATATAAAATAGATGTATTATTATTATTATTCTACAATCTCAAGCTATACTATTCTTAAAGTGACCTTTCCTTCTGTAAAGTGTCCATAGTGTGAGCGTGTGCAGCATGAGTGTGTGTGTGCTCATGTTAAAGTGGCTGCTAGTGTGTGAGCGTGTACAGTGTGTGTGTTGTGTGTGTGCTCATGTGTGCTTGTGCGTGAAGAGTTCAGTGTTCAAGGCTCTGATGGCCTGGGGGAAGAAGCTGAGCCTAAGTCTCTCTGTCCTCGTTACTGGTGCTCGCAGGCGTTTTCCTGACCGCAGCAGCATGAACAGGCTGTTGTTGGTGTGGTGAGGGTCTTTCATTATCCTGCAGGCTCTGGATTTGCACCTCTTGTTGTATAGGACCTGCAGGGTTGGTAGTGCAATACCCGTGGTACGCTCGGCTGAGCGCACCACTCTCTGTAGGGCCTTCTTGTCCTGTGCCCTGCTGTTGCCATACCAGGCAGTGATGTTTCCAGTCAAGATGCTCTCTACAGCTCCGGAGTAGAAGGACTGGAGTATCTTCCCAGATACTCTGAACTTCCTTAACTGTCTCAGGTGGTGGAGGCGCTGCTTCGCCTTTTTTACGACTGAGTCTATGTGTGTTGTCCATGTCAGGTCCTCTGAGATGTGGACCCCCAGGTACTTGAAGCTGCTCACCCTGTCCACGGTAGCTCGCATCTCCTTCTCCGGCCAGGACGCGTGTAGCTTATTGCCAGCGGAAGAGTGCAAGAATGCTTCCGCATTCGTCACCGCACGCCAGTACGGTAATGCGCCTTTCCTTTCGCCCCGCTCAGACAAATGCATGTAGTACATTGCAACACAACGCAGCATTTCCGCGTACATTGCAACGAATCACTTGGAGTTTGTAAGTGATATCAGAAGAAACTACTCAACCTCGGCTGTCTTTAACTAGCAGGACGCTAGTGGGCTAGTCGCTAAAATATATATCGTTTTATATATAATTGTACCAACACAGATATTAGGCAGTACACACATTGTCCTGCAATACATGTACAGTGAATGCACAGCTACATTCGCCATATATTTCTATCGCTGCTGCGGTCTACAGTGAAATGCAATATTATTATTATTGTAAAGATCATTGCAATTATTATTTTGTGCACGTTGTGCAAATTGAGAGGCTGTGCTCTTTGCACACAGCCCTCGTACACTTGTAACATTGCCCCTCCAGGCTGCGATTGTAATGATAATCTTTACAATAATAATAATAATATTGCATTTCACTGTAGACCGCAGCAGCGATAGAAATATATGGCGAATGTAGCTGTGCATTCACTGTACATGTATTGCAGGACAATGTGTGTACTGCCTAATATCTGTGTTGGTACAATTATATATAAAACGATATATAGGTTGAGTAGTTTCTTCTGATATCACTTTCAAACTCCAAGTGATTCGTTGCAATGTACGCGGAAATGCTGCGTTGTGTTGCAATGTAATACATGCATTTGTCTGAGCGGGGCGAAAGGAAAGGCGCATTACCGTACTGGCGTACGGTGACGAATGCGGAAGCATTCTTGCACTCTTCCGCTGGCAATAAGCTACACGCGGCCAGGACATTCCTCTCTCCACCCTTGTCACTAACTTGGGCGTGAAAATGGACCGCCACCTCTCACTCGAGACCCACATCAAACACCTCTGCAAGACCTCTTTCTTTCACCTCAGAAACATCACTAAACTCCGTTCCTCACTCACTCTGGCAGATTCTGAGAAACTTGTCCACGCCTTTGTCTCCTCCAGGCTGGACTATTGCAATGCACTCCTCATCGGGATCCCTAGTAAAAGCATTCAAAAACTGCAATCCATCCAGAATAGCGCTGCTAGGATCCTGATGAGGGTGCGCAAACATGACCACATCACCCCCACCCTCAGATCACTTCACTGGCTCCGCGTGGAACACAGGATCGAGTACAAGGTCTCCCTCCTCACTCACCAGTGTGTACACAATGGTGCCCCTGCCTACCTCAAGGAACTCCTCACCCCCAGTCCTCCTCACACTCCCTCCGCTCCGGCACAGCCTACCTCCTCAAAGCCCCCAGGACTAAGCTGCACACCATGGGCGATCGAGCCTTCTGCTCGGCCGCGCCCAGACTGTGGAATGCTCTCCCCATCCACCTGAGAGCACCACAAACTGTTAATACTTTTAAACGTGGACTCAAGGCCTACCTTTTTAGAAAGGTCTTTTATTCGTTTTTATGTCTTATTCATATGTTGTTCTGCTATGTGTTCTTCTTTTTTATTTGTATTTGTATTCTATTATTTTTAACTCTGTAGCACTGAGACTCTCAGGAATGTAGGGTGCGTTACAAATTAAATTTATTATTATTATTATTATTATTATTATTATTAAACACGTTTTGCAATTATGCCACATCAATGTGGAACGCCCTACCCACAGTAAAAGAATGTGAATCCCTACCCTCCTTCAAAACCGCCCTCAAAGAGCACCTACAGGAGACTGCAATTCGAAACTGGCCCCTTTAAATGTCCAAACCCAACCTCCTCCAATGTACAGTTTCTTCCCCCTCAAATGTATATAATGTATATACTCTCTTTTTAGAAACTCTGTCTATTAATCAGAGTTTCCAATGCCAGGGTCTATATGACAGGCAGTGTACTCTTAAACAGTACTGTATATTTGTAAATCTGGTATGTTATACATGTCTTGATGAATTGAAAATGGGGGACCCTGATGTAAACAAGACGAAAGTCTCTCTCTGGTCTGCATCCCCTTAACAATTTATTGAGCCGTACTGTATTGTACCCATTCTGCAATCTGTTAAATAAAGTTTTCAATCAATCAATCAATTCGTGTGTGTGTGTGTTAGTTTGTGTGTTAGTGTGTGTGTTAGTGTGTGTGTATGTTAGTGTGTGTGTGTGTGTGTGTGTGTGTGTGTGTGTGTGTGTGTGTGTGTGTGTGTGTGTGTGTGTGTGTTAGTCTGTGTGTGTGTGTGTGTGTGTGTGTGTGTGTGTGTGTGTGTGTGTGTGTGTGTGTGTGTGTGTGTGTGTGTGTGTGTGTGTGTGTGTGTGTGTGTGTGTGTGTGTGTGTACCTTGGCATGCTGGCAGAGTGGCGCTCCAGGTGCCGTTGAGGGTGCAGGTGACGGTGACATCACTGACTCCTCCCGTCATCAAGAAGCCCGGCTGACAGGAGAACGTCACGTTCTGGCCCACTGTGATGTCATCACCCAACCTCAGCCCATTGGCTGGAACGCCTGGGTCCCCACAGGTGATCACTGGGGAGAGAGGGGGGGGGGGGGGTAGAGGCAGGGGGGGAGGAGGGGGGGGGGAGAGGCAGGGGGGGGAGGAGGGGAGAGGAGGGGAGAGGAGGGGGAGGGGAGAGGAGGGGGGGGCATGCTGGTGTCAGTCACATGCTGGCCTCAGGCTGCGGTTACACTAGGGCCATTTCATTTAATTTCATTTCGCTTTTCAGAACGCTGCGTATTCAAATCAAATCAAATCAAATTTATTTGTAAGGCCCGACAACACACGTTAATGTCCCCATGGGCCGGACACGTCTTCTTTAAACAAGTCAAGAAGAAACATAACAATAAATCAAGGACAAAACAAGAACACCATAAGGTCCAACAAATTTTAAATAAATGCAAAATAAATGAATGAATGCAAACACTCCCAGACATACCCCACGCGAAGGTAAGGAAAAACTCACTAAAACCTAACAATAGGAAACAATTCACCACAGGCAGTGTGGAGGAGAGAAACCTTAGAAGGGCCATTCAAGGGGGGATCTCCTTCTTAAGGCCTCTACCTGCTACAGCAACTTCAAAGCAACTTCAACACAACATCAGCGCGATTTCAGCGCGGTTGTTTTAGAGGGTCTTGTAGACTGTGTTGTGAGGATGTTGCGTACCTTTCACCCAAATCTAACCTAAACAACCGTTGCGTTGATATTGCGTAGCAGTGATTGGTTGGTTAGCGAATGGGGGCGGGGCTGTCATATAATAATATTGGTCCCGCAGAGAATACCATCCTCCATTGTTGTAGCCAGCCAGCTAGCGTTGAACTTGATGCTATTCAATGCTCTATCATACCCAACTAACGTTAATGCCATTCAGAATTGATTAACATAGCTACAACAACACACAGTAACGTTAATATAATTACATGCATCATTGTTTACAATGAACGGACGGTGGGGCAGTTCGAAAGGACTGGACACGGACAAGTTGTATATTAATTTAATATAATAACAGGTAGTTCGAGCTGCATTTTCGTGCCTACAACCACAGTCACAGGGATATATCCAGCTTTGACGAGCTCTCTCTCCTCCTGCCGATTAAATTCAGCAGCTCTTCCTCGACCTCGAGTGCCTGTAGCTGCCAGCTAACGTTAAAACTAACCTAAAGTTACACAAGCAGAATACATCACAAATACTTCCGGTCGGGGGATTTCAAAATAAAAGAGCGACGTCTAAAAGCACCGGAAATACGTTTATTTTGTACATTATCTAACGTTAACACGAACCTAAACTAACTTTAGTTAAACTAACTTTGCGCATCGATGTTGCAGAAGCATAAAGGCAGAGTGTCTAAAACACTGTTGCTTTGTCGATGTTGTGGTGCAGTTGCTTTGAAGTTGCTGTAGCATGCAGAGGCCTTTAGATGTCGGTGATAGTAGTGTTGCAGACTGACAGTTGGTAAGCATGCACTCATGTGTGTAGTGAAACACAGATGAGTGCATGCAATAGCAGCTGAACATTTTGAAAAATTAAAGATAGAGCTGATAGCGATAGCAACTGAACATTTTGAAAGATTAAAGATAGAGCTGATAGCGGATCTATTTGAGGCACAGGGGCGGCGCAAAGAGGGTCGCATCCTCCCCGTCTTAATCACGGGACGTTCAACACTCCGGTCATCGCTCCGAGACAGCCGGAGACAGGGAGATAGGGGGCGGCGCAGAGAGGGTCGCAACCTACCCGACATCATCACGTATTGGCAGGCAAGTTAGAGTTAAGTTAGACGTCGTTTTGTCTCGTCTACTATATACATGTAGTACAATGCCAAAGCAGTAGGTGGCGATGTAGTTCAAACATGAAAGCCATTTTTAACCAATCAGAAAGGTTGAACGAGTCACTCCACATCCTGCTCAAAATCTCAGAAAGCCACCATCTTTATACCTCGCATGAGCCATTTAGCTACATAGCATTTATTTTTCAGCAAGAAATAAAGTGCATTAACAAAAACTGATACATTCACTGTGTTCTGCCTCATTGTTGATGATTTGTTGATGAAACAAGAGTCTTCAGAGAGAGGGAGAGAGAGAGAGATAGCATGGTAGGTACAGAGAGAGAGGAGAGAGAGATAGCATGGTAGGTACAGAGAGAGAGAGAGAGAGAGGGATAGCATGGTAGGTACAGAGAGAGAGAGGAGAGAGATAGCATGGTACTGTAGGTACAGAGAGAGAGGAGAGAGATAGCATGGTAGGTACAGAGAGAGAGAGGAGAGAGAGAGAAGAGAGAGAGAGAGAGATAGCATGGTAGGTACAGAGAGAGATAGAGAGAGAGAGAGAGATAGCATGGTAGGTACAGAGAGAGAGAGAGAGAGAGAGAGAGAGAGAGAGAGAGAGAGAGAGAGAGAGAGAGAGAGAGAGAGAGAGAGAGAGAGAGAGAGAGAGAGAGAGAGAGAGAGAGAGAGAGAGAGAGAGAGATAGCATGGTAGGTACAGAGAGAGAGAGGAGAGAGAGAGAGATAGCATGGTAGGTACAGAGAGAGAGAGAAGAGAGAGAGATAGCATGGTAGGTACAGAGAGAGAGAGAGGAGAGAGAGAGAGAGAGAGAGGCACAAGCTTTAAAAAAAAATTACTTCGATTTGTGTGTGTGTGTGTATGTGTGTGTGTGTGTGTGTGTGTGTGTGTGTGTGTGTGTGTGTGTGTGTGTGTGTGTGTGTGTGTGTGTGTGTATGTGTGTGCGCGTGCGCGCGTGGGGCCATTGGGTGGGACCGGGGGACAAATACACTGGAGGAAAGTAACCCAGCTCAGCACTGCCAAAATTATATCATCACTATTGCCTGTGAAGGATATCATCCTCAAACACACACCTACATGCCTTGTAGAATTCCACACATAAGAAAGAAAGATACTGGGATGAATAAACAAAATAGGAAATAAAATGTAGAAATGCATGCAATACATAAATAAATATGAATCTCCATATATGAAATAGAACATTTAGGTAAGGTGCTACTGAGATGTTTTGGTGAGTTCTTTGTTTTTTTGTGGAAGTAGCCCTTCTTAAAAATGCATGAACATTCACTGATAATTGGTCTGTAGTGGAGTCTACAAGGTCTACATTGCCGGACCATGTAGGATCCGGACCTTGTAGACTGATATAATTCTGTGCATAGTTTAGTCTACACAGGCCATATTTCAAATAATCTAAATCTTACTTCATTCATCTTAAACATTCTTGATTTGGGGGATTGGTAGTTCCCATGACATCTGAAGTTGTTCAAACGACAACAGCGATCCACCTTGAATTAAATCACACAGCCGAGTGATACCTTGTTGGCTGCGTCACAGTCACGAAAGGGGCTACTTAATTCATTAATCCAATCCACTTTATTTATAGAGCACATTTAAAAACAACAAAGTTTACCAAAGTGCTGTACAAGTCCCACAACATAAGAA
Organism: Notolepis coatsorum; assembly: GCF_963971535.1. NCBI lineage: Eukaryota > Metazoa > Chordata > Actinopteri > Aulopiformes > Paralepididae > Notolepis > Notolepis coatsorum. The sequence goes on along the minus strand of NC_140166.1, from coordinate 147,576,537 downwards.
AAAAAATAAAAAATAAAAAATTAAATCGAAGCTCGGCCCCGAAGCTTCGATTGCCAAAAAAAGCTTCGAAGGTCAGCCCTAGACATAACATAAACATAAACAGGGGGGTATAAAAGATAATTGCACTATCCCTTAGTGGTGCGTGTGGGGTGCAGGGAGATTGTTGTTTAAAATGTTAGCTGAGTTTAGTGCACATATGGCCCTGGGATAAAAACTAAACTTCAGTCTGTTAGTCCGGGTGGGCATGACGCTGAAACGCCTGCCCGAGCGCAGCCACCTCAGACTCCTGGCGAAAACAAAGGCATACCTCTCCCAAAGTAACCTAGAGACGGTGATACATGCGTTTGTCACCACTCGTCTCGACTATTGCAATGCCCTCTACACAGACAGACAAATCCCTGCTCAACCGCCTACAACTGGTGCAGAACGCTCCGCACCCCTCCTCACCAAAACAAAAAAACATGAGCACGTCAGCCCAGTTCTGGCCTCGCTCCACTGGTTGCCTGTTCGCTTTTGAATAGATTTTAAATTAGCCCTAAATATTTTTAAATCACTAAGTGGCACAGCTCCTCCCTATCTATCTGAGCTCCTGCACCGCCACACCCCCCACAGATCCCTTAGATCAGCTGACCAGCTGCTATTGATGGTGCCTAGAACTAGGCTCAAGACTAGGGGAGACAGAGCCTTCTCCACCGCAGCGCCTAGACTGTGGAACAGTCTCCCCCTCAACATACGGGCCACCCAGACCATGCAGGTTTTTAAATCACTTTTCTCACTTTTTCAATTATGATGAATTGAAAATGGGGGACCCTGATGTAAACAAGTCGAAAGTCTTTCTCTGGTCTGCATCCCCTTAACAATTGTATGTATTGAGCTGTACTGTACTGTACCCATTCTGCAATCTGTTAATAAACTTTTCAATCAATCAATCAATCCCTGGCCTTCCCCCCCACTTAATCACCACTAGACCTCTGGCCCTTCTATCCTCTTTGTTTTACTGTGTCCTACCTGTTTTTATTACATGCATTGTTTTACTGTGTTTTTAATTTTATATCTTGCATCGTATTATTTTGTTTTTTATCAACCTGCCTGTGAAGCACTTTGGTGCCAGCTGCCGCTGCTTGGAAATGTGCTATATAAATAAAATGTACTTGACTTGACTTGACTCATAACTCTTTTTAATCCAACACACATCACTTACTGAACAGCTCTCTCTTAACTATTTTTAATCCAACACACATCACTAACTGAACAGCTCTCTCTTAACTCTTTTTAATCCAACACACACATCACTTACTGAACAGCTCTCTCATAACTCTTTTTAATCCACACATCACTTACTGAACAGCTCTCTCATAACTCTTTTTAATCCACACATCACTTACTGAACAGCTCTCTCTTAACTCTTTTTAATCCACACATCACTTACTGAACAGCTCTCTCATAACTCTTTTTAATCCACACATCACTTACTGAACAGCTCTCTCTTAACTCTTTTTAATCCACACATCACTTACTGAACAGCTCTCTCTTAACTCTTTTTAATCCACACATCACTTACTGAACAGCTCTCTGATTGGTCATTGTGCAAGACTAGAAAGCAGGGATCTTTGAGCTGCTATCAGAAGAATGGACAGTCAGAAAACAAGTTTTTACTTTTACTTTTTAGTACTTAAGTAAATTTAAAAGTAGAAACTTTTTGACTCTTACTCAACTGTGTTTTTAGCCAGATACTCTGACTTTTACTTGAGTATGATTTTGAGACATTACCCATACTTTCACTTAAGTATAATTTCTGGGTACTTTTTACACCCCTGTATGAGAGTATGAGTGCATGAAACAACATGTACTTGTCAGAGCCTGTGGGTAAAGCGAGGGTGTGCGCACCACGCAGGGGTGAGGAAAACATCTGCACCTGGCTCGCTGATAACAAACTATCATTACATCTGGGTAAAACAGAGTACATTCTCTTCGGATCAAATAACAAACTCAGCAAGACCGACGGCTTCTCAGTTACAGTGGGTGACAATATTGTCACAAGGAAAGATGAAATTACATGCCTAGGTTCCATCCTAGAGGCAAATCTTTCCTGTGACAAAATGGCATCCAAGGTAATAAAAAAAGTTACCCAACGAACTAGATTCTTGTACCGGATCTCCTCTCTGGTAAACAAGAATACCCTGAAGACTCTGGCAGGAGCACTCATTCAAGGGTACTACGACTATGCTTGCACCTCATGGTACCAAAGCACCTCAAAGGCGCTAAAACAAGATTACAAACATCACAAAACAAACTGGTCAGACTACTGCTTGACCTTACTCCTAGAACCCACCTCACCCCTGCCCACTTTGACAACCTAGGATGGCTTAGAGTAGACGACAGAGTACAGCAAGTTGCAATGGGCCTGGTCTACAATATACACTATATGACAAAGATACCCATGTACATGTCAAAATACTTCCCAAAGGTCAGTGAATACCAGAACCACAACACCAGAGGAAGCTCAACAAATCATGTTAAACCCAGATTTGGCTCAAACAAGGGACTAAACACGTTTAGCAATTATGCCACATCAATGTGGAACGCCCTACCCAAAGCTGTAAAGGAATGTGAATCCCTACCCACTTTCAAAACCACTCTAAAAGAGCACCTACGGGAGGCTGCGATTCGAACCTGGCCACCGTAAATGTCCAAACCCCCCCACCCCCTCCTAATAGACAGTCTCCTCCCCACCGTATGTATATTCTCTCCCCACCATATGTATATTTCTCTCCCACCCACCCACCCCCTCCTAATGTACAGTCTCCTCCCCATCATATGTATATACTCTCTGTCAGGATCTATGGGTAACAGTACTGTATATTTGCATATCGCTGCTGTCGGGACAAAACCTCATAACTCCATTTTTTTTTTTATATATAAATCAACTCCGTAGATCATCCTCCATATGTGTGTGGGGGTTTTACAAAGTTTAAACAATGGGAAAGCATTAAACCGATCATCTGTCTAAACCTCCAAACTCTATTCACCCTCAAATCTGTGTTCGTTTTTTTCATCTGCTGAAAAGTTGGGTTTTTGGAGTTATGAGGTTTTGTCCCGACAGCAGTGATATCATATATGTCACAAATATAACAGTGCTATATACCTGTATGTCATGTATGTCCCTATGCCATAAATGTCATGATGTCATGTATGTTGTGTATGTCATAAATGTCACTATGAATTGAAAATGGGGACCCTGATGTAAACAAGACAAACGTCTTTCTCTGGTCTGCATCCCCTTAACAATTGTGTGTATTGAGCCATACTGTATTGTACCCATTCTGCAATCTGTTAAATAACGTTTTCATTCATTCATTCATTCATTCATTCATTCATTCATTCATTCATTCATTCATTCATTCATTCATTCATTCATTCATTCATTCATTCATTCATTCATTCATTCATCAAATACAGTAACAAATAATGAAATACAATAAAAAACAATTAATACAAATCTAAAATATACAACCTAAAACCTATTAAAATGAGGTTGAGAGGATGAGAGGAGGCCCTTACAGATGGAACATCCTCGAGAGAGTCCTGAACAGATCCTTACTGTCGTTCCACAACCGCCCTGTATCTGTCACATCGGTTCCGTGACCTACCAAATGTCACATCGGTTCCGTGATCTACCAAATGTCACATCGGTTCCGTGACCTACCAAATGTCACATCGGTTCCCTGATCTACCAAATGTCACATTGGTTCCGTGACCTACCAAATGCCTGTCGCCTTACTGCACTCAGTCTGACATCACAACACTGTTGGACTCAGTCTGACATCACAACAATGTTGGACTCAGTCTGACATCACAACACTGTTGCACTCAGTCTGACATCACAACACTGTTGCACTCAGTCTGACATCACAACACTGTTGGACTCAGTCTGACATCACAACACTGTTGGACTCAGTCTGACATCACAACACTGTTGGACTCAGTCTGACATCACAACAATGTTGGACTCAGTCTGACATCACAACACTGTTGCACTCAGTCTGACATCACAACACTGTTGCACTCAGTCTGACATCACAACACTGTTGGACTCAGTCTGACATCACAACACTGTTGGACTCAGTCTGACATCACAACAATGTTGGACTCAGTCTGACATCACAACACTGTTGCACTCAGTCTGACATCACAACACTGTTGCACTCAGTCTGACATCACAACACTGTTGGACTCAGTCTGACATCACAACACTGTTGGACTCAGTCTGACATCACAACACTGTTGGAATGGAATCGTGGAACTTATTCTACACTTTCAGATGACTGCTTGGTTCTCAGGGTTCCTCGAGTTTACTCTGAACTAGAAAAACAGCCTTTTCCTTTGATGCTTCCAACACCTGGAATGCCCTCCAACTGACTCTGAAGCTGAAGGTTCTTCCAACACCTGGAACGTCCTCCAACTGACTCTGAAGCTGAAGGTTCTTCCAACACCTGGAATGCCCTCCAACTGACTCTGAAGCTGAAGGTTCTCCCAACACCTGGAACGCCCTCCGACTGACTCTGAAGCTGAAGGTTCTTCCAACACCTGGAACGCCCTCCAACTGACTCTGAGGCTGAAGGTTCTTCCAACACCTGGAACGCCCTCCAACTGACTCTGAAGATGAAGGTTCTTCCAACACGTGGAACGCCCTCCAACTGACTCTGAAGCTGAAGGTTCTTCCAACACCAGCACACCACTTATTCCAGCACATGCCCTCAGGTCGCTACAGGTCCATCCTAACCAGACACACATGCTTCACAAACAGTTTTTTCCCCACAGCAGTCCGAACACTGAACACCCTGGCCCGCCCCCCTTTGCACAGACGGGCAAGCATCTGTCACTGACTGACACTGTTACCGTGACTGTCCTATATGTATTTATGTATATATGTATTTATTGTGGGATTGGGAGGTGGGAGGGGGGCGTTTTTGATGTTTTTGATGTTTGATGTCTGTTTCATGTTTGATGTAACCAGTGCTTAACAATCTGTACCGAAAACAATTACCACCAACCATTGTTGTGTGGCATTAAATTATCTTGTATCTTGTATCTTGTAACACCTGGAACGCCCTCCAACTGACTCTGAAGCTGAAGGTTCTTCCTTCTCTTGCTGCATTTAAAAGCATGATCTTTGACCACTGTGTGTCGACTTGTAACTGTCTTACTTACTTACTTAGGCCTTTTTTTTTATTATCTTTTTCCCCCTTCTTTTTCCGTTTTTCTCCCCTCCCAATGTTAGTCGTTATGCCAATTCCCAATCCCCTTCCTGTTCGTTGCATACTCTACCCCCTACCGTCGGTCTGGGAAGGCAGAGACTATCACATGCTTCCTCCGACACATGTGTACCCAGCCCACCGCTTCTTTTCACCTGGCAGCGCGGACTCTCACTGGGAGAGTGTAACGTGTGGAAGGATCACACTACCTCTCCCAGATCCTTCCCTTGCTGTGCAGGCACCCCGACCGAACTGTAGGAGTCGCTGTTTACAACGACCAGGACCCACCCTCGCCGGCTTCCCACCCGCTGACACTGCCAATTGTGTTAGTATGGACGGTCGGCCAAGCCGGAGGCACCACAGCTGGATTCGATCCCACTTGCTCTGTGGTGGTAGACAGACGCTTAGTCCGCTGCACTACCCGGCCGGCCTTACTTAGGCCTTTTATTCCTTTCGGAACATAGGCCATTGATGAAAAGTGTCCACCCCTGTCTGTCTTGAGCCGTCTGTCTTAGCTGATTAAAAACATTTATTGTATTCTTATTTATTGTGTCTATATGTATGAAATTGCTTTGTGAGCTCATCATCGCTGTAAATGAGGGTAACCTCAGTGTCTCACGAGTGTCTTGAGCAGAATGTACAGCAGGCCAGGAGATCCACAAAGACTAGTGAGGGATATATTTTATCTTCGTTTGAAATATATATATATATATATATATATATATATATATATATATATATATATATATATATATATTTTTTTTCCCCCTCTTCAGTCTCCAACAAAAAAAGAATACGCAAAATGTAAATAATATAATTGATAGAAGCTGTCTGGCAGAATACTCTCACTGATTGATATTCTAATTCCAATACTATTTATTCAGTCACTCGCTGCATAAGCGTCAAACATTCCATCGCTCAGCGAACAACTTTCTCTCCTCCCTGGTAACTCTGAAAACTCCCCGTCTCCCTCTGCAAAGTCACGGAGCGAGGCTCGTAAAAAGTTAAGTACATTTAAAACAAACGCGGCATCTCCTTGAGAGAGGTGTCTGACTTTGATCCGGTAACCTCGGTGATCAATAACCCACGGGAACATGATTGGCTCCCTAATGGAGGCGTAATGAGGCCATCTTGGCACCTGCAGTGTTGGTGTCCCTGAACAGAGTGCACGTCAGAGTGCACGCAGTGATGATGCTGATGATGAAGAGGAAGCTGTCGAGGTGATGAGCTTGTGGACGAAGAGCAGATGGATGAGGAGGCACCCTAAGTCAATCTCCTCTCCTTGATTATCTCTCTCTCTTTCTCTCTCTCTCTCTCTCCCTGTACCTACCATGCTCTCTCTCTCACTCTCTCTCTCCCTGTACCTACCATGCCCTCTCTCTCTCTCTCTCTCTCGCTCTATATCTCTCTCTCTTCCTCTCTCTCTCCCTATCCTTCTCTCTCCCTCTCTCTCCTCTCTTTCTATCTCTCTCTTCCTCTCTCTCCCTCCCTCACAGTCTCATTTTAGTCCAAAATGGAAAAATATGCCCATATCATTAATCTTGTCTTTTGTGATTCAATTGTAAGAAAGACAGAGAGAGAGAGAGAGAGAGAGTGAGAGAGATAGAGAATATGATGATGTTCAGAGAGGTACAATATGTAATTTAGTCAAATAGTTATTCTGGCACAAATTGAATATGGATCTGTATGCTTCTTAATTACCGCATGGCTCATTTGTTGGACCGGGACGATACAGAGCCTGTTCTGACACCATGCCGACATGGAGGGGGGAGGGAGGGAGAGGGAGGGAGGGAGGGACGAGCCCTGAGAGACCAGTGTGCTGTTTGAAATCTGCTGTTTTACCATGTAGATCACAGCCTGGGTGGGGGGGTGGTCTCTCTCTCTCTCTCTCTCTCTCTCTCTCTCTCTCTCTCTCTCTCTCTCTCTCTATATAACACGTGTCAGCCTCTGTGATAACAGCATCACACGGAACACAGAACAACAGCGAAGGAGAGACGTCTACAGAACATTTACAGAACATTTACAGAACGTTTACAGAACGTCTACAGAACGTCTACAGAACGTCTACAGAACGTCTACAGAACGTTTACAGAATGTTTACAGAACGTCTACATAACGACAGACAGACAGACAGACAGACAGACAGACAGACAGACAGACAGACAGACAGACAGATACTTTATTCATTCCCTAAGGGGCGACAGTGGCTCAGGAGGGAGAGCGCCATCTGGTAATCGGAAGGTTCCCGGTTCGATTCCCGCTCCTCCCGGCAGTGTCTCAAAGTGTCCTTGAGCAGGACGCTTAACCCCTAATTGCTCCCGATGAGCAGGTTGGCACCTTGCATTGTCGCCTCCGCCGCCGGTGCCTGAGTGTGTGAGTGAACGGGTGAATGTGAGGCATAAGTTGTAAAGTGCTTTGGATAAAAGCTGTTATATAAACGTAGTCCATTACAGTCCATTCGTTCAGGATCCAGTAGCTGTCAGTCAGCAGTTGACAAACGTTACAATAGACAGACATGTTGTTAAGAAAGGATCAAAGTTGGGCATAGAGGTCTAAGCACTAGAAGCCACCCGCCACTGCAGATACTCTGGGTAGAGTAGAGGTCTAAACACTAGAGAGGCTGGGTAGTGTAGAGGTCTAAACACTGGGTAGTGTAGAGGTCTAAGCACTAGTGTGGCTGGGTAGTGTAGAGGTCTAAACACTAGAGAGGCTGGGTAGTGTAGAGGTCTAAACACTAGAGAGGCTGGGTAGTGTAGAGGTCTACGCACTAGAGTGGCTGGGTAGTGTAGAGGTCTAAACACTAGAGTGGCTGGGTAGAGTAGAGGTCTAAACACTAGAGAGGCTGGGTAGTGTAGAGGTCTACACACAGGTATAAAGTGTACAGGCAGGTATAAAGTGTACAGGCAGGTATAAAGTGGCAGGTATAAAGTGGCAGGTATAAAGTGTACAGGCAGGTATAAAGTGTACAGGCAGGTATAAAGTGTACAGGCAGGTATAAAGTGGCAGGTATAAAGTGGCAGGTATAAAGTGTACAGGCAGGTATAAAGTGTACAGGCAGGTATAAAGTGGCAGGTATAAAGTGGCAGGTATAAAGGGCAGGTATAAAGTGTACAGGCAGGTATAAAGTGGCAGGTATAAAGTGGAATGTATAAAGTGTACAGGTATAAAGTGTACAGGTATAAAGTGTACAGGTATAAAGTGGCAAGTATAAAGTGTACAGGTATAAAGTGTACAGGTATAAAGTGGCAGGTATAAAGTGTACAGGTATAAAGTGTACAGATATAAAGTGTACAGGTATAAAGTGTACAGATATAAAGTGTACAGGTATAAAGTGTACAGGTATAAAGTGTACAGGTATAAAGTGGCAGGTATAAAGTGTACAGGTATAAAGTGGCAGGTATAAAGTGTACAGGTATAAAGTGTACAGATATAAAGTGTACAGGTATAAAGTGTACAGATATAAAGTGTACAGGTATAAAGTGTACAGGTATAAAGTGTACAGGTATAAAGTGGCAGGTATAAAGTGTACAGATATAAAGTGTACAGGTATAAAGTGTACAGGTATAAAGTGTACAGGTATAAAGTGTACAGGTATAAAGTGGCAGGTATAAAGTGTACAGGTATAAAGTGGCAGGTATAAAGTGTAAAGGTATAAAGTGGCAGGTATAAAGTGTACAGGTATAAAGTGTACAGGTATAAAGTGGCAGGTATAAAGTGTACAGGTATAAAGTGTACAGGTATAAAGTGTACAGGTATAAAGTGTAAAGGTATAAAGTGGCAGGTATAAAGTGTACAGGTATAAAGTGTACAGGTATAAAGTGTACAGGTATAAAGTGGCAGGTATAAAGTGGCAGTTATAAAGTGGCAGGTATAATGTGTACAGGTATAAAGTGTACAGGTATAAAGTGGCAGGTATAAAGTGGCAGGTATAAAGTGTACAGGTATAAAGTGGCAGGTATAAAGTGGCAGGTATAAAGTGTACAGGTATAAAGTGGCAGGTATAAAGTGGCAGGTATAAAGTGGCAGGTATAAAGTGGCAGGTATAAAGTGTACAGGTATAAAGTGGCAGGTATAAAGTGGCAGGTATAAAGTGGCAGGTATAAAGTGTACAAGTATAAAGTGTAAAGGTATAAAGTGGCAGGTATAAAGTGTACAGGTATAAAGTGTACAGGTATAAAGTGTACAGGTATAAAGTGGCAGGTATAAAGTGTACAGGTATAAAGTGTACAGGTATAAAGTGTAAAGGTATAAAGTGGCAGGTATAAAGTGTACAGGTATAAAGTGTACAGGTATAACGTGGCAGGTATAAAGTGGCAGGTATAAAGTGTACAGGTATAAAGTGTACAGGTATAAAGTGGCAGGTATAAAGTGGCAGGTATAAAGTGGCAGGTATAAAGTGGCAGGTATAAAGTGGCAGGTATAAAGTGTACAGGTATAAAGTGGCAGGTATAAAGTGTACAGGTATAACGTGTACAGGTATAAAGTGTAAAGGTATAAAGTGGCAGGTATAAAGTGTACAGGTATAAAGTGGCAGGTATAAAGTGGCAGGTATAAAGTGGCAGGTATAAAGTGGCAGGTATAAAGTGTACAGGTATAAAGTGTACAGGTATAAAGTGACAGGTATAAAGTGGCAGGTATAAAGTGTACAGGTATAAAGTGGCAGGTATACAGTGTACAGGTATAAAGTGGCAGGTATAAAGTGTACAGGTATAAAGTGTACAGGTATAAAGTGGCAGGTATAAAGTGGCAGGTATAAAGTGGCAGGTATAACGTGGCAGGTATAAAGTGTACAAGTATAAAGTGGCAGGTATAACGTGGCAGGTATAAAGTGTACAAGTATAACGTGGCAGGTATAAAGTGTACATGTATAAAGTGGCAGGTATAACGTGGCAGGTATAAAGTGTACAAGTATAAAGTGGCAGGTATAACGTGGCAGGTATAACGTGGCAGGTATAACGTGGCAGGTATAACGTGGCAGGTATAACGTGGCAGGTATAAAGTGTACAAGTATAAAGTGTACAGGTATAAAGTGGCAGGTATAAAGTGGCAGGTATAACGTGGCAGGTATAAAGTGTACAAGTATAAAGTGGCAGGTATAAAGGCTTGACACTTACAGGTGCAGTTGGGAGCGCTGCCCGACCAGGTGCCGTTGGCCAGACACTGGCGCGAGGGCACACCGGACAGGAAGTAGCCCTCCATGCAGGAGTACACCATGGAGTGAGAGAAGGTGGTGCCGTCCACCAGGGAGATACGGCCGTGGGTGGGGGTCCCTGGGTTCCCACAATGCACCGCTGGAGAGAGAGAGAGGGGAGCGAGATAGAGAGAGAGAGGGGGGAGAGACGGGGAGAGAGAGAGATAGAGGGGGGAGAGACGGGGAGAGAGAGGGAGAGAGAGAGAGAGAGGGAGGGGGGGGAGCGAGAGACAGAGAGGGGGAGAGATGGGGAGAGAGAGAGAGACAGGGAGAGAGGGAGAGATAGCGAGAGAGAGGGGGAGAGAGAGAGAGAGGGAGAGAGAGAGGGAGAGGGGGGAGAGGGAGAGAGAGAGAGAGGGGGGAGATAGAGAGGGAGAGAGAGAGGGAGGGGGAGAGCGAGAGAGAGAGAGAGATAGGGGGAGAGATGGGGAGAGAGAGAGAGAGAGAGAGAGAGAGAGAGAGAGAGAGAGAGAGAGAGAGAGAGAGAGAGAGAGAGAGAGAGAGAGAGAGAGGGGGAGAGAGGGGGAGAGAGAGGGAGAGAGAGCGAGAGAGAGGGGGAGAGAGAGAGGGAGAGAGATAGGGAGAGGGGGGAGAGGGAAAGATAGAGAGAGTGGGAGAGAGAGAGAGAGAGAGGGGAGAGAGAGAGGGAGAGAGAGAGAGGGAGAGAGGGAGAGAGAGGGGGGAGAGAGAGA
>NC_140166.1:147557762-147565199 GCF_963971535.1 Notolepis coatsorum | reverse complement strand
AGAGAGAGAGAGAGAGAAATACATACAGAGAGAGAGAAATACATACAGATAGAGAGATAAATACATACAGAGAGAGAGAGAGAAATACATACAGATAGAGAGAAATACATACAGAGAGAGATAAATACATACAGAGAGAGAGAGAAATACATACAGAGAGAGAGAAATACATACAGAGAGAGAGATAAATACATACAGAGAGAGAGAAATACATACAGAGAGAGATACATACAGAGAGAGAGAAATACATACAGAGAGAGAGAGAAATATATACAGAGAGAGAGAGAGAGAGAAATACATACAGAGAGAGAGAAATACATACAGAGATAGAGAGAGATACATACAGAGAGAGAGATAAATACATACAGAGAGATACATACAGAGAGAGAGAAATACATACAGAGAGAGAGAGAAATATATACAGAGAGAGAGAGAGAGAAATACATACAGAGAGAGAGAGAAATACATACAGAGAAAAATATAAATATATTAGAGAAACGCATAATTTCTTTTTTTAAATGAATAACAAAAGGTTTTCTTGCACTACCAGATACAGAAAAACTACTACGGTCTGCCCCACTTCCAGTGATGAAGCTAAGCTACGCTAACGGAGTGGCTGTTCCCTAAGCCTAATGCACGCACAGAGAAGAAAAGGGTATGTATCTTCTTGTCTAACTCCAGGGAAGATGGCAAATAAGCTAATTTCCCAAAATGTTGGCGTTTTCCTTTAATAACAAAAGGTTTTCTTGCACTACCAGATACAGGAAAACTACCAGTCCTACTAGGGGAGGACTCAAAAAGCTGTGAGCAGCAGCCTATGTTGCTGCCTGCCATAGACTGAGGGACAGTGAGTGACAGTCACCTGACATGTTTATGCCGTAATATTTGATGTTTTATTTTATGATGATATTTTGTATGTACTTTGATATCTGTTTGTAATCCATGTTTATGTTTAATATTAATCATTACCTTTGGCAACATGTAGAAGTACGTCATGCCAATAAAGCCATTTGAATGGAATTGAATTGAATTGAGAGAGAGAGAGAGAGAGAGAGAGAGAGAGAGAGAGATAGAGAGAGAGAAATACATACAGAGAGAGAGAGAAATACATACAGAGATAGATAGAGAAATACATACAGAGAGAGACAGGGAGCAAGATAGAGAGAAATACATACATTGTCGCAGTGAAAGGGTAACCGTTTGGTAGTGTGGTAATGAAACCAAACCTACATCATTGTGTGTGTGTGTTCAGAGGACAGTGTGTGTTCAGTATATACACTTGACTGCACACCTCTTCACTTACAGTAAGTAGACTAGATACAGTAAAGTACATTAAATATGAATGTGAACAAGTGATCCTGCAGGCGTTGAGTGTCATAGTACTAGACAACCAGCAGCGACAGTGGCTCAGGAGGTGGAGCGGTTCCCGGTTCGATTCCCGCTCCTCCACTTAACCCCTAACTGCTCCCGATGAGTCACATGGTCGCCTCCGCGCCGTCAGTGTGTGAATGTGTGAGTGAGTCCATTTTTACGACACCACCTAAAGCACAACATAGTATTTAAAGATGCTTGATCAAATTAAAAACACATGTTACCCGGAGTGCTACGAGGACGGAGATGAACGGCACTCTGTTTGTGGCCATAGATATATATCACTAGATGACTCACCCGCGCTGCTGACCAACGGAGACCGACGTTGCCACATGGCGGCCATCTTGCGTGGGTGGAGCCCACTCATAACATCGATGGTGCATGTCTATGGTGCATCATCATGTACTATTGAAATAACCATAGCTTGCTCAATTTTCAACCGTTTGGTTTGTTAAAAACGTCAGAGATGTAGTTATCATACTGCATACTTATAATGGACTTTCATATGAAAATAATAAAATATAAATAAAAAGATTCTTCCAAGCACGTTAATAACGTTTGTAATAAACCAAACCGTTTTCCGATTTCAGGGAGTTAAGAGTATCTTTGTTTGTGCAGATCATCACCTCAAAGCAGTGGTCCACTCAAGCAAGATGGCTGCCGGTGAACTACGTGGGAGACTCCGCCTTGAGCCATCTAGTGTTTATATCTATATCTATGTTTGTGGCTACTCAATCATGACCACGGATCCTGTTGTGAACACGTTCATTTAGGAACTATTTTCTATTCGGTTGAAAATAGATCCTAAATTAAACCACTCCACGCCGTTCAGGGGAACATATAGATATATATATATATATATGTATATATATTTGGTAACAACCCAGTGTGTCAGTATGTAAAGGCTCTTACGCTTGCAGAAGGGCTGGCGTCCGGACCAGGTTCCGTTGGGGAAGCAGATTCTCTCGGCTGAGCCGTACAGTGTGTGTCCCGCCGCGCACGTGAAGCGCACCTTGCTCCTCAGCTTGAAGTTTCCCGCCTCCCTGGTGGCGTGCGCCGGCGTGCCGGGGTCACCGCACATGCCCACTGAGTCACCTGCAGGGGGGGGCACAAACAGGAAGTCACAGTGTTAGAAGGGTTGTGCTTTAATCCTTCCTGTGACTGTGGTTGTGGATGTCTCTCTCCCCTCTGCCTCTTTCTCCCTCCCTCCCTCACTTTCTTTCTCCCTCTGCCTCTCTCTCTCTCTTTCTTTCTCTCCCGCTTTCTTTCAATTCTTTCTTTCCACCTCTCCCTCTCTCTCCTTCTTCCTCTCTTTCCCCCACCCTCTCTCTCTTTCTTCCTCTTCCCCCGCTCCCCCCCTCTCTCTCTTCCTCCCCCCCTCTCTTCCCCCCCTGTCGTGTTGGCTATGTTCGCTTGGCAGCAGGTGGTTGATTGAGTTGAGTGAATGATTGGACTGTGTGAGTGTGCAGGTTTCCAGGGAGCTGATTGGTTCCAGCCTCCAGACCTGTGGATTAATGGCTGGCTCCCCTCAGCAGCTCCTGTGAGCTCTAATCCTCTCTCCTCCTGTCTCCTCCTCTCTCCTCTTCTCCTCTCTCCTCTCTCCTCTCTCCTCCTGTCTCCTCTCCTCTCCACTCCTCTCTCCTCTCCTCTCCTCTCTCCTCCTCTCTCCTCTCCTCCTCTCTTCTCCTCTCTCCTCCTCTCTCCTCTCTCCTCTCTCCTCTCTCCGCTCTCCTCCCCTCTTCTCCTCTCTCCTCCTCTCTCCTCCTCTCTCCTCTCTCCTCATCTCTCCTCCTCTCTCCTCCCCTCTTCTCCTCTCTCCTCCTCTCTCCTCCCCTCTTCTCCTCTCTCCTCTCTCAAGCAAGACCAGCCGCATTTCATTGTATACCTGTATGCCGTGACAATTAAAACTCTTGACTTGACTTGACTCTCCTCTCCTCCCCTCTTCTCCTCTCTCCTCTCTCCTCCTCTCCTCCTCTCTCCTCTCTCTCCTCTCCTCTCCTCCTCTCTCCTCTGTCCTCCTCTCTCCTCCTCTCCTCTCTCCTCTCCTCCTCTCTCCTCATCCTCTCTCCTCGTCTCCTCTCTCCTCCTCTCTCCCCTCCTCTCTCCTCTCCTCTCTCCTTTCTCCTCCTCTCTCCTCCTCTCCTCCTCTCTCCTCCTCTCCTCTCTCCTCCTCTCTCCTCTCCTCCTCTCTCCTGTCTCATCCTCTCTCCTTCTCTCTCCTCTCTCCTCGTTCTCCTCCTCTATCCTCCTCTCCTCCTCTCTCCTCCTCTCTCCTCTCTCTCCTCCTCTCTCCTCCTCTCTCCTGTCTCCTCCTCTCTCCTCTTCTCCTCTCTCCTGTCTCCTCCTCTCTCATTCTCTCTCCTCCTCTCTCCTCTCTCTCCTCCTCTCTCCTCCTCTCTCCTCTCTCCTCCTCTACTCCTCTCTCCTCTTTCCTTCTTCTCTCTCCCTCCTCCTCTCTCCTTCTCTCTCCTCTCTCCTCCTCTCTCCTCCTCTCTCCTCCTCTCTCCTCCTCTCTCCCTCTGTCCTCCCCCTCTTCTCCTCTCTCCTCCTCCAACCAGTCTGCCAGCCAGCATGTCATGTCATGTCAGGTCCAAAAGTTTGTGATCATCTTTATTCAACAGTAACAGCCCAGGTTTGGTAGCGGTGGGCAGCATGTTTGTTAACTCAATTCAATTCAATTAAATTCAATTCAATTCAATTCAATTCAATTCAAATGGGCTTTATTGACATGGGAAACATACGTTTAGATTGCCAAAGCCAAACAAAACAAAACAATCAAACAGAGAAAACAAAAGAAATCAGTACATTACAGACGGAATTTCTTGTACAGTCTTTATGGTGGTTGTATTCCGCTGGATGTCCTTTTCTTGTCACAGCAGCTCACAAATCTTGCTGCTGTGTTTGCACATTCTTGTATTTTTCCAGTAGGTATGGGAGTTTTGAGTTATTGTCCATGTTTTCAAAGTCCTTTGGGTGTTTGCAATTTGTGGGAAGTATATGTCTCTGATGTCTTGGTATAGTGGGCAGGTTGTTAAGAAGTGGAGCTCGGTTTCCACCTCATCTTGTGTGCAGTGGGTGCACAGTCTGTCTTCTCTTGGGAGCCAGATCTGCCTATGGCGGCCTTTCTCGATGGCTAGGCTGTGCTCGCTGAGTCTGTAGCCTACCTAGTCAAGGATCTTCTTAGTTTTGGGTCAGTCACAGTGCTCAGGTATTCTGCCACTGTGTACTCTCTGTTTAGGGCCAAATAGCATTTCAATTTGCTCTGGTTTTGGGTTGTTTCTTTCCAATGTGTCAGATAGTTTTCTTTTTGTTATCTTATAATTTGATTTAGTCCAGTGTGGTTTCTGTCTGGTGGCTCTGCTTGTGTGTGTGAGCAGAAGTCCAGAACCATCTGGCTGAGTGGGCATCTATCGAGGGTCTCTCTGTGGGTGAGGGCTATGTTGTGGAGTGTGTCTGGGTCGCTTTCTTTTAGGTGATTGTGGAATTTGAATGCTCTTTTTATTTATTTTGATGATTAGTGGGTATCTTCCTAGTTCTGCTCTGCATGCATTATTTGGCGTTTTCCGTTGGGTGCGGAGAATGGATTTGCAAAATTCTGCATGCAGAGTCTCAGTTGGGTGTTTGTCCCATTTGGTGAAGTCTTGGTTTCATTCACGGCCACTAGCTTTCGCCATCTGTGCTGTTTGGCGCCAGCGTTAATGACCATGTTTGCAGACCCATCGTGTGTTCTGTATTATAGCCATGGAGACAATAGTACAACTCATTTTACAGGCATTGTTCATAGTCCATTACTGACTAATCAGCTCATTTCTACACACTGTAGTTTTGTTACACGCTACACACTAAACAGCGCCCCATTTCCAGAATAATCCAGTCTTTTTCCATAGATCGCGAGATAGGATGCATTATATGCAATAAGCCTGAAGCGTTCTGGTTGATTCCCTGAAACCCCAAATACTCCCAAATCAAAGGTATATGGAAGAAAGAGAGAGATATACCTATAAACACTGTTAGGACTATCTCACGTCTGTTCACTACTATTACTAGTTTGACATCCAACCTGAGTGCAAATATAACAGTAAAGTGCAATAGTAATATACAATGTACATGTGACTAAACTGGGTATAAAATATAGATTAGTTCTACTGAGTATAGTGCTAATCCGATGTATGTACAGAGTTGTAGTATTAATAGGATGGATCCTGACAAGCAGCACAACTCCCCCAGTAAACAAACCAAGCAGCACAACTCCTCCTCCAATAAAAAAAAACCAAGCAGCACAACTCCTCCAATAAAAAAACCAAGCAGCACAACTCCTCCTCCAGTAAACAAACCAAGCAGCACAACTTCTCAATAAACAAACCAAGCAGCACAACTCCCCCAGTAAACAAACCAAGCAGCACAACTCCCCCAGTAAACAAACCAAGCAGCACAAACTCCTCCTCCAATAAAAAAAACCAAGCAGCACAACTCCTCCAATAAACAAACCAAGCAGCACAACTCCCAGTAAACAAACAAGCAGCACAACTCCTCCAATAAAAAAACCAAGCAGCACAACTCCTCCAATAAACAAACCAAGCAGCACAACTCCTCCAATAAACAAACCAAGCAGCACAACTCCTCCAGTAAACAAACCAAGCAGCACAACTCCTCCAGTAAACAAACCAAGCAGCACAACTCCTCCAGTAAACAAACCAATCAGCACAACTCCTCCAATAAACAAACCAAGCAGCACAACTCCCCCAGTAAACAAACCAAGCAGCACAACTCCTCCAGTAAACAAACCAAGCAGCACAACTCCTCCTCCAATAAAAAAAAAAACAAGCAGCACAACTCCTCCAGTAAACAAACCAAGCAGCACAACTCCTCCAGTAAACAAACCAAGCAGCACAACTCCTTTTGCCCTAAAAAATATTTTTTGCCCCTAAATTTCTCATTTAGGGGCAAGTGTGCCCCTAGTGAAAAAGCTTAGCGTACAGCCCTGATACACAAGGTGCAGTAACACTAGGTGCAGTATACACAAGGTACAGCTATACACAAGGTGCAGTATACACTAGGTGCAGTATACACAAGGTAGGTATACACAAGGTGCAGTATACACTAGGTGCAGTATACACAAGGTGCAGTATACACAAGGTGCAGTATACACTAGGTACAGTATACACAAGGTGCAGTATACACTAGGTGCAGTATACACGATACAAGGGCAGTATACACAAGGTGCAGTATACACAAGGTGCAGTATACACAAGGTAGAGTATACACAAGGTGCAGTATACACAAGGTGCAGTATACACAATGTACAGTATACACAAGGTGCAGTATACACAAGGTGCAGTATACACTGGGTGCAGTATACACAAGGTGCAGTATACACTAGGTACAGTATACACAAGGTGCAGTATACACAAGGTGCAGTATACACAAGGTACAGTATACACAAGGTGCAGTATACACAAGGTGCAGTATACACAAGGTGCAGTATACACAAGGTGCAGTATAAACAAGGTGCAGTATACACTAGGTACAGTATACACAAGGTACAGTATACTCAAGGTGCAGTATACACTAGGTACAGTATACACAAGGTGCAGTATACACAAGGTGCAGTATACACAAGGTGCAGTATACACAAGGTACAGTATACACAAGGTGCAGTATACACAAGGTGCAGTATACACAAGGTGCAGTATAGACAAGGTGCAGTATACACTAGGTGCAGTATACACAAGGTGCAGTATACACAAGGTGCAAGTATACACAAGGTGCAGTATAGACAAGGTGCAGTATACACTAGGTGCAGTATACACAAGGTGCAGTATACACTAGGTGCAGTATACACTAGGTGCAGTATACACAAGGTGCAGTATACACAATGTGCAGTATACACTAGGTGCAGTATACACTAGGTGCAGTATAACACTATGTGCAGTATACACAAGGTACAGTATACTCAAGGTGCAGTATACACTAGGTACAGTATACCACAAGGTGCAGTATACACAAGGTGCAGTGTACACAAGGTGCAGTATACACAAGGTGCAGTATACACTAGGTGCAGTATAC
>NC_140166.1:147520262-147552762 GCF_963971535.1 Notolepis coatsorum | reverse complement strand
CACTGACGGAGGTCGGCTGTCTCATGCAGCATCTGCCCAGTGTCGACCTCAGAGAGTGTAGCAGCCTCTTTTGCCATTCTTGCTCTCAAACCAAAGAAAAGTGAGACGGAACATCCATCTGGACCACGTTTTGAAAACGGGATCTAACCAGAGCGCCCTAGCAGAGATACCCAGCAGGTCAGACAGAGCTGATTTTCCTTTTGAAAACTCAATATGTTCTCTTTCCCATGGAGCCTGCCACTCCTGCATCTCCATCACTTCTCTCTCCAGAGCTCTCATAGATCTGGCCATGTCTCTTGTAACATTGAGAGTGTACTGTAGGCAAAGCTGTTTATATGTATTTTACCTACATCCCACCACTGTTGCAGTGAACTAAAGTCACGTTTAGTTTGCCTATAGTCAGCCCAAAAGAACTAAAGCATCCTTAAAACCATTGTCAGACAACAGAGAGGACATTAAAGTGCCAATATGCACTTTTAAATTTTTTATAAAAATGGAACACTGGACAAGGGAGCTTAATATATATGTTATTGTTTGTATGTTGAACTTGCTTTGGCATAGTATGTTATATTTCATGCCCAATAAAGCCTATTGAATTGAATTGAATTGAATTGAATGAGAGAGAGAGAGAGAGAGAGAGAGAGAGAGAGAGAGAGAGAGAGAGAGAGAGAGAGAGAGAGAGAGAGAGAGAGAGAGAGAGAGAGAGAGAGAGAGAGGAGAGAGAGAGAGAGAGAGAGAGAGAGAGAGAGAGAGAGAGAGAGAGAGAGAGAGAGAGAGAGAGAGAGAGAGACAGAGAGCTGGTATGAGAGACAGAGAGCTGGTATGAGAGACAGAGAGCTGGTATGAGAGACAGAGAGCTGGTATGGGAGACAGAGAGCTGGTATGAGAGACAGAGAGCTGGTATGAGAGACAGAGAGCTGGTATGAGACAGAGAGCTGGTGAGAGAGAGAGAGCTGGTATGAGAGACAGAGATAGCTAGTATGAGAGACAGAGAGAGCTGGTATGAGAGACAGCGAGCTGGTATGAGAGACAGAGAGCTGGTATGAGAGACAGAGAGCTGGTAGAGAGACAGAGAGCTGGTATGAGAGACAGAGAGCTGGTATGAGAGACAGAGAGCTGGTATGAGAGACAGAGAGCTGGTATAGAGAGACAGAGAGCTGGTATGAGAGACAGAGAGCTGGTATGAGAGACAGAGAGCTGGTATGAGAGACAGAGAGCTGGTATGAGAGACAGAGAGCTGGTATGAGAGAGAGAGAGCTGGTATGAGAGACAGATAGCTGGTATGAGAGACAGCGAGCTGGTATGAGAGACAGAGAGCTGATATGAGAGACAGAGAGAGCTGGTATGAGAGACAGAGAGGCAATGAAGAAAATACTTAAGCCAAGCTTCTGTTTGTACGGGAATAAATCCTCATTTGGGCGTAATGTCTGAAGTAATACCCCGACCCTTAGATCATTATGTCAGGTAGGCGTCACCATTAGCGTTCCTTTGTGTTCCCTTTGTGCTCCGCAGCTACAGGGTGAAGCGTCGTTAATCTTCCCCGCCTGTCGTCACATCAGCGGTGGAGGGAGAAACTAAAACACACCAGGTTTGGATCGAGGACGAGGTTTTAATGAGTGCTTTAATCTGTGTGTGTGTGTGTCTCTGCCGGGTGTGTGTGTGTGTTTGTAACCAGTGTTGTGCTAGTTACTGAAAATAGTAACTCAGTTACTTTACTAGTTACTTCATTTCAAAGTAACTTCGTTACTGTACTAGTTACTTACACCCAAAAGTAATGAGTTACTGTGAAAAGTAACTATTTAGTTATTTAAAAAAAAAAATAAAAAAAAGATTGCTCCCGAGTCCCATGCCCAGATAGTATTCAAAATCGGTTGATCAACTTGACAGTTTCCATTCACATCACCGAACTCTGCTAAGCAATGTGGTCTAGATACAAACACAAATCTGACACAAACAAATGTTGTCCCGAGTCGATATAATAAGAAGTGCGGCGGGTGAAGGAACAAGCCTTGATGTCGCCTGAGCGTTCATATAACCATTATAATTCAAGGGTACTTGAACTGTACTGCTGTACTGTACTGTACCCATTCTGCAATCTGTTAATAAAGTTTTCATTCATTCATTCATTCATTCATTCATACTACGACTATGCTTGCACCTCATGGTACCAAAGCACCTCAAAGGCGCTTAAAACAAAATTACAAACATCACAAAACAAACTGGTCAGATTACTCTTGACCTGAACCCACCTCACCCCTGCCCACTTTGACACCTAGGATGGCTTAGAGTAGACGACAGAGTACAGCAACTTGCAATGGGCCTGGTCTACAAGATACACTATACGACCGGGTACCCAGTACATGTCAAAATACTTCCCAAAGGTCAGTGAATACCACAACCACTACACCAGAGGGAGCTCCACAAATCATGTAAAACCAGATTCGGCTCAAACAAGGGACTAACACGTTTCGCAATTATGCCACAACAATGTGGAACGCCCTACGGGTAACAGTACTGTATATTTGAATACCGTTATGTCACAAATGTATCAGTACTAAATACCTATAGTCCCATGCCATAAATGTCATGTATGTCATAAATGTCTATATGAATTGAAAATGGGGGACCCTGATGGAAACAAGACAAACGTCTTTCTCAGGTCTGCATCCCCTTAACAATGTATGTATTGAGCCGTACTGTATTGTACCCATTCTGCAATCTGTTAAATAAAGTGTTCATTCATTCATTCATTCCATTCACCATCTTGCAAGTTGCAACGTTGTTTAAGATATCAATCAAAGCATTGCAACGTTAGAATAGTTAGGATATCAATTGTGCATGAAAGGACTATTTATATTGTTTGATTAGTATTATGAGATTCCCTGCAGATTTCGTACAGTCAAAATCCGTTGATCAACTTGAGTTTCAGTTGCACTCACCAAAGTCTGCGGTGGTCGAGATGTAGTAACGTTACGTTAGTCGACTCCAGCAGCGCCTCAAACATGTTCTTTATCTCGTTTCCATGTTGTATATTAATTATCTCTCCAAGTAGTTGCTAAATGGTTTGTTAGTTTGTTACTGCGTTCTTTTTATGTGGATTCACATAGCGAGCGTTTGTTTTGTTTACAATAGAGAGGGTCTATTTCTTTCCGTAGCCGCATCTGGTTTTCGCACTTCTGATTGGCCAGTGGCCAGACTCGCCTCGTATCATTCTACGCGGGTGGGGATGAGGATAATAATAATCACTACCGCTCGCTATCAATCTACGCCGTATATAACGCAAATAACGCAGTGACGAACCATTCAGTAACGTAAGTAGCGTTACTGAATTTCAAAAGTAATGCGTTAGAGTACTAGTTGCGGCAAAAAGTAACTTCGTTTCTGTAACGCGTTACTTTGTAACGCGTTAGTCCCAACACTGGTTGTAACAGAGCGGCTTTAACCTGCCTGGTAAATGTGCGCCTGTCCCTTTATGGCTGTCAATTACTGATGCGCTCATATGGGATCTGATAGCGGATAGGAGAGAGAGACATGACACGGAAGTGAGAGCGGAGAGTTTGGATGTTCAATGAAGGAAGAGATAGAGAACAGTGAGAAAGTGAACCGTATTAGATAACGTTGAAAACGCGCAAGTAAACCTTACCTGGCACGGGATGACAAACGTGGATTAGTCTACCTGATCATCTTCACCCAACGCGAACATTGGTGCGGTACGCTACATGCTGCACTGTGTTTGTTTGCACCTGTTCCGAGGCTGTGACGCAAGCGTCTCCGACTCCAACACAATTCCCCTCTCCAAGCTTCCTACGGGCGGTAGCACATAGCCTACACCTCACGGTCCTCTCCAGCCCTAACCCAAACACCCCTCTCTCCCCTTGCACTCGCATCACACACAACACACACACATCTTTTCTTTTGAGACATTCTATTTTTGGGTCATTCATTCACTCATTGCGTTGAGCTCATCATGAACTATTGAGTGTCTATAGTTTGGTGAACTATTGACGAACGCATACGATTACTGACTGAACTGAATTCTCATCTTGTAGTGATGACCGGAGTGCTGGACGTCCCGCGATGATGACGAGGAGGACGCAACCCTCTTTGCGCCGCCCTGTGCCTCAAATAGATCCGCTATCAGCTCTATCTTAAATCTTTCAAAATGTTCAGTTGCTATCGCTATCAGCTCTATCTTAAACTTTTCAAAATGTTCAGTTGCTATCGCTATCAGCTCTATCTTACATTTTTCAAAATGTTCAGTTGCTATAAGCATGCACTCATATGTGTAGTGAAACACAGATGAGTGCATGCTTACCAACTGTTTGCCTGTTTTTACTCCAACACTACTATCACCGACATCTAAGAAGGGAGACCCCCCCTTGAATGGCCCTTCTAAGGTTTCTCTCCTCCACATTGCCTGTGGTTCATTTTTTACTATTGCTAGGTTTTAGTGAGTTTTTCCTTACCTTCGTGTGGGGTATGTCTGGGAGTGTTGCATTCATTTATTTTCCATTTATTTTAAATTTGTTGGACCTTATGGTGTTCTTGTTTTGTTCTTGACTTATTGTGATGTTTCTTCTTGACTTGTTTAAGGGCCCATGGGGACATTAACATGTTTTGTCGGTCCTTACATATAAATTTGATTTGATTTGATTTGAATTGAGTGACCTGATTGGTTTATGGAAATTGAGTACCCATGCTTGTTTTGTGAAATGTTTGCTTATGATTTGAATTTAATCCAATACATGGACATTTTTTATTTTGAATTGAGCATGACTCTTGAGTGATTTATGAATTTATGAATTGATTGATACATTTTTGCAAAGTAGCCTATGATTAAGCTTGCTAATTAGTCTAGGCCTACTATTAATTAAGTGATTTGTCTACCTTTGTGTGGTCCGGTCTTATGCCGGAGCTATAGGCCTAATTAACCAAACTAAAAAGTAATTTGATTTGTATTGGCAGGTTTTGGCCCTGTCTGGTGCCCAACTGGAAAAATATTAAAGGCACTATAAGTAGACACTGCTACAGTGTGTGTGTGTGTATCTGAGCTGTGTGTGTGTGTGTGTGTGTGTGTGTGTGTGTGTGTGTGTGTGTGTGTGTGTGTGTGTGTGTGTGTGTGTACCTGAGCAGTGTATGTGTGTGTATCTGAGCAGTGTATGTGTGTGTGTGTGTGTACCTGAGCAGTGTATGTCTGTGTGTGTGTGTGTGTACCTGAGCAGTGTATGTGTGTGTGTGTGTACCTGAGCAGTGGGGGAGGGGGGCGCTCCAGTGTCCGTTGAGCTGACAGGTGAGTGATGGATCTCCCACCAGCTGCCGATCTCCAGAACAGGAGTAGAGGACGGAGGAGCCAGCGGTGAACCTCCCGCCCACCAGCACGCCGTGAGGAGGGGAGCCGGGGGGGCCACAGTCCACCTCTGTGAGGGGGGGGGGGGGGGGAGAGAGAGCACACCGTGAGGAGGGGAGCCGGGGGGGCCACAGTCCACCTCTGTGAGGGGGGGGGGGGGGGGGGGGGGGGGAGAGCACACCGTGAGGAGGGGAGCCGGGGGGGCCACAGTCCACCTCTGTGAGGTGGGGGGGGGGGAGAGAGAGAGAGAGAGAGAGAGAGAGAGAGATAGTTAGAAAGAGAGAGAGAGACCAACCCCACGCCTGACAGATCAGAGAGAGAGAGGAGGGGGGGGAGAGGGGAGAGAGAGAGAGGGGGGAGAGGGAGGGAGAGGGGGAGAGAGAGAGGGATGGGGAGAGGGAGAGAGGGGGGAAGAGAGAGAGAAAGGGAGAGGGAGGGGGAGGAGAGGGGGGAGAGAGAGGGGGGGAGAGGGAGGGGGAGAGAGAGAGAGGAGAGCGAGAGAGAGATAGATAGATAGATAGCTAGATAGATAGATAGCTAGATAGATAGATAGATAGATAGATAGATAGATAGATAGATAGATAGATAGATAGATAGATAGATAGATAGATAGATAGATAGATAGATAGATAGATAGATAGATAGATAGATAGATAGATAGATAGATAGATAGATAGATAGATAGATAGATAGACAGACATAATTAGAAGATGGATGGAACAATAGATACAGTATCTTCTACTACATGATGCACTTGGTTCTCAGAGCCTGACTGTCATCAGACCAATATCACAATCAATATCTATTGATTCTGTCTGTTATTAGAAGTTCAAGACCGGAGGTCTGAAACCCAATTGTTTTTGTGCTGACTTATTATTATCAGAAGAAATTAAATCAAATGTTTGTGAAAGCAAATTCCTGTGAGCTGGTAAATGGCAGCAACATGAAACTTGATCCATTGGTTGGAAGTTGTGTGCAAGAAATATGACCTGATACAAACACAGCTCTCACCACTAGACTAAGACACCCACCCACCCTGATACAAACACAGCTCTCACCACTAGACTAAGACATCCACCCCCCTGATACAAACACAGCTCTCACCACTAGACTAAGACACCCACCCTGATACAAACACAGCTCTCACCACTAGACTAAGACACCCACCCACCCTGATACTAACACAGTTCTCACCACTAGACTAAGACACCCACCTACCCTGATACAAACACAGCTCTCACTACTAGACTAAGACACCCACCCACCCTGATACTAACACAGCTCTCACCACTAGACTAAGACACCCACCCACCCTGATACAAACACAGCTCTCACCACTAGACTAAGACACCCACCCATCCTGATACTAACACAGCTCTCACCACTAGACTAAGACACCCACCCACCCTGATACAAACACAGCTCTCACAACTAGACTAAGTAAGACACCCAACCACCCTGATACTAACACAGCTATCACCACTAGACTAAGACACCCACCCACCCTGATACAAACACAGCTCTCACCACTAGACTAAGACACCCACCCTGATACAAACACAGCTCTCACCACTAGACTAAGACACCCACCCTGATACAACCACAGATCTCACCACTAGACTAAGACACTCACCCTGATACTGTCGTAGAATTTGATAAATATAGCTCCTACACATGTTGGGATATGTCCCTAGGAAGAAGGTTTAAGTACAGAGGGTCAGAAACAGCTGTCCTCTGCAAGTCATAAAGGATCAATAGAGAGTAAAACTCTCAAGGATACATCCTGCCTAGAACCTGTGTCTGCAAGATAAGAGAGGAACTCAGTAATAATCATTAAGTCATGTGCAAAATGAATGAATCATGTGTCTAGTCTTTTAGAAACAGTCAAAGTGTAACAGTTGGAAATCAAATATACTGGTGAGAACTAGAGTGATATAGTTCATAGATTGTGTGTCTGTTTACAGAGATTGATTGACATTGTGCCCACAACAGAGGTGGATTTACATACAAGTGTTGTCAGCAGTTGGGACAGTGGGGTAAGAAGTCACACTCTTCTGTTATCCACTGAGAGCGATAAAAGAACATGTCTCCTTCAGGGCAGCTGTAACTAGGAGGGTCTAGTTACAGGACGGTCAACAGAGACTCTGTTTACAAACAGGTGTGGGCCAAAAGGGTCAAACAAAGGGTCAAAGCGCATCTCATGTAGTTGTTATCTCTTACCCAGCTGCCTGGTGACACAGAAGGCAGACAACTGGTCTGAATGGTATAGATGAGGTTTCAAGTAGACAACTATCTTTCAATAACTTAAATGTATTTTTACTGGTTCAATATACTTACAATTAATGTGAAAATAACTTGCAATTATTACTGTTGAACTGTATAAAGGTTGATGAATGGAATGAGATGAAACAATGTTATATATAGGAGAAGAATCATTGAAGTATGTAACTGAGCCTTGGTTGAATCAAGTGGGACATATTTTAATGATAACTAAGTATAAACTGTTAGTAGCTGTTTAACTTAAGCTAAAAGGAATGATTAAAATGCTATAAAACTAGACTGATGAGACAAACAGTGAATTTCATTTAGAACTAAATACTTTTTAGAAAGTCCCACCTACATTGAGATTTGAACTGTGAATGTTGGTGATTGGATGAAACCATTTGTGTGAGGTCACTGATGACCTCACGTTGAGGAGTTTCGGCTCATTGATAAAAGGGGGTGTGGGAAACACAAGGAAACACAGAAGAGAACAAACCACCACCCACCACCGGAAGAGGACGGCGAACGAGAAAAGAGGAACTGCTTGAGCTGAGAACGAGAAAAGAATCCCATTGTTGTCATCAGACAACAGAGAAAAACAACAGATCGACTCGACCATCGAGCCTACATTGAAGACCATTGCTTTTTAACTACTTTTGATTAGTCTGGTATTTGATGACAAATGGCATAGTGTTTGGTACATTAATATTATTGCACAGTATACTCATTTGGACTCAGAGAATATCTTGTACTTCTTGACTTTGAATTAAAACAGATCTGAGAAATAGAATCCTCTTCCTTCTCTTGCTTCGCCGCCGTTCTACAAAACGTGTTGGTTTTATCAGTAAATAGGTTTTAAGGTGAATTTAGAAACACAACGCAGAGTAAGTTAGATAGATGGTTTTATAAGGTAAAACCCTTATTCCTTTTTACGATAATACAAACACAGCTCTCACCACTAGACTAAGACACCCACCCTGATACAAACACAGCTCTCACCATTAGACTAAGACACCCAACCTGATACAAACACAGCTCTCACCACTAGACTAAGACACCCAAACTGATACAAACACAGCTCTCACCACTAGACTAAGACACCCACCCTGATACAAACACAGCTCTCACCACTAGACTAAGACACCCACCCTGATACAAACACAGCTCTCACCACTAGACTAAGACACCCACCCACCCTGATACAAACACAGCTCTCACCACTAGACTAAGGCACCCACCCTGATACAAACACAGCTCTCACCACTAGACTAAGACACCCACCCTGATACAAACACAGCTCTCACCACTAGACTAAGACACCAACCCACCCTGATACAAACACAGCTCTCACCACTAGACTAAGACACCCACCCTGATACAAACACAGCTCTCACCACTAGACTAAGACACCCACCCTGATACAAACACAGTTCTCACCATTAGACCAAGACACCCACCCTGATACAAACCCAGCTCTCACCACTAGACTAAGACACCCAAACTGGTACAAACACAGCTCTCACCACTAGACTAAGACACCCACCCTGATACAAAAACAGCTCTCACCACTAGACTAAGCCACCCAAACTGATACAAACACAGCTCTCACCACTAGACTAAGACACCCACCCTGATATAAACACAGCTCTCACCACTAGACTAAGACACCCACCCTGATACAAACACAGCTCTCACCACTAGACTAAGACACCCACCCACCCTGATACAAACACAGCTCTCACCACTAGACTAAGACACCCACCCTGATACAAACACAGCTCTCACCACTAGACTAAGACACCCACCCTGATACAAACACAGCTCTCACCACTAGACTAAGACACCCACCCTGATACAAACACAGCTCTCACCACTAGACTAAGACACCCACCCTGATACAAACACAGCTCTCACCACTAGACTAAGACACCCACCCACCCTGATACAAACACAGTTCTCACCATTAGACCAAGACACCCACCCTGATACAAACCCAGCTCTCACCACTAGACTAAGACACCCAAACTGGTACAAACACAGCTCTCACCACTAGACTAAGACACCCACCCTGATACAAAAACAGCTCTCACCACTAGACTAAGACACCCAAACTGATACAAACACAGCTCTCACCACTAGACTAAGACACCCACCTTGATACAAACACAGCTCTCTGTGGTGGATATTCTTTGTAAAATCAGTTGCGCAATAGTCACTTTTGGTCAGTTGTTTCTATACAATCCTTATATGACATTTAGGTATGACACAGGACTACACAAGCATTTTTAGTATAGAAATGTGTCAACAGACTAAAGCAGGGAACTACAATATTTTGCATACAAATTATGCAGAATGTAATATCATAACTGTCTATTATTTTTCTTGCAATTGAGCCAATTTTCATTAGGTTTTGAGGTGTGTGTTCAACAGAATGTAGTTTGTTTGTTTATATGTATGTACAGTATGTATGTATGTATTAATGGATGTTTAAAACACAAACCTCTTTAATGGATGAATGAATGTTTAAAACATAAACCTCTTTAATGTACAGTATATATGTATACATGTTTGTATGTATGTACAGTATGTATGTATGTGTGTGTGTGTATGTATGTATGTATGTATGTATGTATGTATGTATGTATGTATGTATGTATGTATGTATGTATGTATGTATGTATGTATGTATGTATGTATGTATGTATGTGTGTATGTATGTATGTATGGATGGATGGATGGATGTATGGATGGATGGATGGATGGATGGATGGATGGATGGATGGATGGATGGATGGATGTATGGATGTATGGATGGATGGATGGATGGATGGGTGGATAGATGGATGGGTGGCAGTCATGTGGAGGAGAGAACCCAGGAAAGAGAATGAGACAGTTTCTTTAACATCAAAGCAAGGTTTCTACATTCAGCATGACTAAAAGGGTACTTACATCAGATTCTACGTAAATGATTTAGTGATATTTTTCTAGCTGTGGTCTCAAGGCACAGCGTAGTGGTCTAACCAGCCCAGCGGTGCACTGACTGCTGTAACGTCACATTTTAATTCACTGCATTTGCACGGAGGTTCCCTTCCCTTATAAATAAAAGAAAGGAATGGCAGGAATTCAAGTGTCTAAATGTTTCACGATTAAAAACACAACATGGTCTGCTTGTGCCAGAGTGAGGCCACATCACAGCGTTACTCATTAAAAGCAGATTAGGCAGAAATGTGGTAGTAGTTGGTGACAAAACACATACAAAACTCATTTCAGAACACTCGTTTCTCAACTACGTTTTAACCTAACTTAATGTATATTTATGTATTTTTTATTATTTCTCTCCCATTTCCTCTCCACTTTAGTTGTTATGCCAGTCCCTCACGTGTCGGGAAGCATCTTTTAATTTGCTTAGTGTCATAATGCAAAGCAAGCTTTTTGTCATTTCTGCAAAGCTCATTTCTGTACCAAGAAGTGACTGAAGCCTGTGGATGAGCCTTTGAGACACTCGTATGTATCTCTCTGATCGCTCCCACTGATGAGGTGGCGCATCGTCTCTGTACCATGACATGATTATGTGTGTTGTCCTGAAGCCTTTATGCCAAACGCGTTCCGTGTGTTTATGAAGAATTCACCGGGACGCGCCAATTACGGTGGGAGCGGCGTGGAGGCAGAAGTGCCGGTGGGATGAGACGCCGGGCTTCCGAGAGTGACCCGAGGTGACTGCATGGCTCACGACCCGAGGTGACCGCATCATCGCTCACGACCCGAGGTGACCGCATCGCTCACGACCCGAGGTGACCACATCATCACTCACAACCCGAGGTGACCGCATCGTTCACGACCCGAGGTGACCGCATCATCGCTCATGACCCGAGGTGACCCCATCATCACTCATGACCCGAGGTGACCGCATCATCGCTCACGACCCGAGGTGACCGCATCATCGCTCACGACCCGAGGTGACAGCATCATCACTCACAACCCGAGGTGACCGCATCATCACTCACGACCCGAGGTGACCGCATCATCACTCACGACCCGAGGTGACCGCATCATCACTCACGACCCGAGGTGACCCCATCATCACTCACGACCCGAGGTGACCCCATCATCACTCACGACCCGAGGTGACCGCATCATCGCTCACGACCCGAGGTGACCGCATCGCTCACGACCCGAGGTGACCGCATCGCTCACGACCCGAGGTGACCGCATCGCTCACGACCGAGGTGACCGCATCATCGCTCACGACCCGAGGTGACCGCATCATCGCTCACGACCCGAGGTGACCGCATCATCACTCACGACCCGAGGTGACCCCATCATCACTCACGACCCGAGGTGACCCCATCATCACTCACGACCCGAGGTGACCCCATCATCGCTCACGACCCGAGGTGACCGCATCATCGCTCACGACCCGAGGTGACCGCATCATCGCTCACGACCCGAGGTGACCGCATCATCGCTCACGACCCGAGGTGACCGCATCGCTCACGACCCGAGGTGACCGCATCATCGCTCACGACCCGAGGTGACCGCATCATCGCTCACGACCCGAGGTGACCGCATCATCGCTCACGACCCGAGGTGACCGCATCATCGCTCACGACCCGAGGTGACCGCATCATCGCTCACGACCCGAGGTGACTGCACCGTTACGAGCTGGAGGTGTGAGTTACAGAGCCGTGGGTTGTTACGAGCTGGATGTGTGAGTTACAGAGCCGTGGGTTGTTACGAGCTGGATGTGTGAGTTACAGAGCCGTGGGTTGTTACGAGCTGGAGGTGTGAGTTACAGAGCCGTGGGTTGTTACGAGCTGGAGGTGTGAGTTACAGAGCCGTGGGTTGTTACGAGCTGGAGGTGTGAGTTACAGAACCGTGGGTTGTTACGAGCTCGAGGTGTGAGTTACAGAGCCGTGGGTTGTTACGAGCTGGAGGTGTGAGTTACAGAGCCGTGGGTTGTTACGAGCTGGAGGTGTGAGTTACAGAGCCGTGGGTTGTTACGAGCTCGAGGTGTGAGTTACAGAGCCGTGGGTTGTTACGAGCTGGAGGTGTGAGTTACAGAGCCATGTACATTAGAGGAGGTTGGGTAGGTGGGGTGGGGTTGGGTGGGTGGGTGGGGGGGCTGTACATTGGAGGTGGGGGGGTGGGTAGGGGGTGGGTGGGTGACACTGTACACTGTACATTGGAATACTGACAAAGCCATACTTGGTCATTTACTGTACAACTGGGTTAAGACATTTGTAGGGGCCAGTTTCGAATTGCAGTCTCCCGTAGGTGTTCTTTGAGAGTGTTTTTGAAAGTGGGTAGTGATTCACATTCCTTTACAGCTTTGGGTAGGGCGTTCCACATTGATGTGGCATAATTGCAAAACGTGTTTAGTCCCTTGTTTGAGCCGAATCTGGGTTTAACATGATTTGTGGAGCTCCCTCTGGTGTTGTGATTGTGGTATTCACTGACCTTTGGGAAGTATTTTGACATGTACATGGGTACCTTGGTCGTGTAGTGTATCTTGTAGACCAGGCCCATTGCAAGTTGCTGTACTCTGTCGTCTACTCTAAGTCATCCTAGGTTGTCAAAGTGGGCAGGGGTGAGGTGGGTTCTAGGAGTCAGGTCAAGCAGTAGTCTGACTAGTTTGTTTTGATATGTTTGTAATTTGGTTTTTAGTGCCTTTGAGGTGCTTTGGTACCATGAGGTGCAAGCATAGTTGTAGTACCCTTGAATGAGTGCTCCTGCCAGAGTCTTCAGGGTGTTCTTGTTTACCAGAGAGGAGATCCGGTACAAGAATCGAGTTCGTTGGTTGACTTTTTTTTATTACATTGGATGCCATTTTGTCACAGGAAAGATTAGCCTCTAGGATGGAACCCAGGTAGGTAATTTCATCTTTCCTTGTGACAATATTGTCACCCACTGTAACTGAGAAGCCGTCGGTCTTGCTGAGTTTGTTATTTGAACCGAAGAGAATAGACTCTGTTTTGCCCATGTGTAATGATAGTTTGTTGTCTGCGAGCCATATGCAGATTTTGCCTAGTTCCGAGCTGAGGGTTTTTTCAACCTGTAACTTGTTCTTGTCAGAGACCAGCAGGGCTGAGTCGTCCGCAAACAGGAACAAGTTGCAGTCACAAGCTGTGTAATGGTTATGTGTAATGGTTATGTGTAGGAACTAGGGGTGTAATGGTTATGTCTAGGAACTAGGGGTGTAATGGTTATGTGTAGGAACATAAACTAGGGGTGTAATGGTTATCTGTAGGAACTAGGGGTGTAATGGTTATGTAATGTAATGGATTGGCTGAAAGACACGGTGTGATTGACAGGCCGGTCGATGGATTGGCTGACAGACACGGTGTGATTGACAGGCCGGTCGATGGATTTGCTGACAGACACGGTGTGATTGACAGGCCGGTCGATGGACTGGCTGACAGACACAGTTGGGGTTTGTGTGAAATTAGACGTTCCTCATTTTATTCCTTTATTCCTTTTTACTTCACTGTAAAGTACATGTACCTTATATGTGACAAACACAACAGAACCTGAACCCGTATCCAGGCACTGAGGAAGCGGCTTGTCCCAGAGGAACACAACAGAACCTAAACAACAGAACCTGAACCCGTACCCAGGCACTGGGGAAGCGGCTTGTCCCAGAGGAACACAACAGAACCTAAACAGAACCTGCACCCGTATCCAGGCACTGGGGAAGCGGCTTGTCCCAGAGGAACACAACAGAACCTAAACAACAGAACCTGAACCCGTACCCAGGCACTGGGGAAGCGGCTTGTCCCAGAGGAACACAACAGAACCTAAACAACAGAACCTGAACCCGTACCCAGGCACTGGGGAAGCGGCTTGTCCCAGAGGCCGGCCGGCTGGCAGCTCAGCACCGACGACCCGAACAGGTAGTAGCCGGGGTTGCAGTCGTAGCAGACTACGCTGCCGAAGGTGAAGTTGCCGTGCTCGATCTTGCTCTCCCGGATGGAGTTGGCAGGGAGCCCCGGGTCTGTGCAGTTCACCACTGGAGGGGGGAGGAGAGAGAGAGAGAGAGAGAGAGAGAGAGAGAGAGAGAGAGAGAGAGGGGGGGGGAACAAAACAGAACGCAATTCAAAATCTAAATAAGAATGAGAATTTAAATACATTAGATTAGATTCAAATGTATTGTCATCATGCGGCACAAGTACAGTACAACAAAAATAAGTTTGGCATCCGACCAGAGTGCAAATGTAACAGTAAAGTGCAATAGTGATATACAATGTACAGGTGATTAAACTGGGTATAACATATATAAATGAGTACTTACTGAGTAATGGGCTAATCAGATGTATGTACAGAGTTGTAGTATTAATATGTACAGTGATACAGGTATAAATACACTATGGTAGTAAGTCATACTGGTAGTATTAATATGTACAGTGATACAGGTATAAATACACTATGGTAGTAAGTCATACTGGTAGTATTAATATGTACAGTGATACAGGTATAAATACACTATGGTAGTAAGTCATACTGGTAGTATTAATATGTACAGTGATACAGGTATAAAGACACTATGGTAGTAAGTCATACTGGTAGTATTAATATGTACAGTGATACAGGTATAAAGACACTATGGTAGTATTAATATGTACAGTGATACAGGTATAAATACAGTATGGTAGTAAGTCATACTGGTAGTATTAATATGTACAGTGATACAGGTATAAAGACACTGGTAGTAAGTCATACTGGTAGTATTAATATGTACAGTGATACAGGTATAAAGACACTATGGTGGTAAGTCATACTGGTAGTATTAATATGTACAGTGATACAGGTATAAAGACACTATGGTAGTAAGTCATACTGGTATTATTAATATGTACAGTGATACAGGTATAAAGACACTATGGTAGTATTAATATGTACAGTGATACAGGTATAAAGACACTATGGTAGTATTAATATGTACAGTGATACAGGTATAAATACACTATGGTAGTATTAATATGTACAGTGATACAGGTATAAAGACACTATGGTAGTATTAATATGTACAGTGATACAGGTATAAAGACACTATGGTAGTATTAATATGTACAGTGATACAGGTATAAATACACTATGGTAGTAAGTCATACTGGTAGTATTAATATGTACAGTGATACAGGTATAAAGACACTATGGTTGTAAGTCATACTGGTAGTATTAATATGTACAGTGATACAGGTATAAAGACACTATGGTAGTAAGTCATACTGGTAGTATTAATATGTACAGTGATACAGGTATAAAGACACTATGGTAGTAAGTCATACTGGTAGTATTAATATGTACAGTGATACAGGTATAAAGACATTGTAAGTCATACTGGTAGTATTAATATGTACAGTGATACAGGTATAAAGACACTATGGTAGTAAGTCATACTGGTAGTATTAATATGTACAGTGATACAGGTATAAAGACACTATGGTAGTAAGTCATACTGGTAGTATTAATATGTACAGTGATACAGGTATAAAGACACTGTGGTAGTAAGTCATACTGGTAGTATTAATATGTAGTGATACAGGTATAAAGACACTATGGTAGTAAGTCATACTGGTAGTATTAATATGTACAGTGATACAGGTATAACGACACTATGGTGGTAAGTCATACTGGTAGTATTAATATGTACAGTGATACAGGTATAAAGACACTATGGTAATATTAATATGTACAGTGATACAGGTATAAATATACTATGGTAGTAAGTCATACTGGTAGTATTAATATGTACAGTGATACAGGTATAAAGACACTATGGTAGTAAGTCATACTGGTAGTATTAATATGTACAGTGATACAGGTATAAAGACACTATGGTAGTAAGTCATACTGGTAGTATTAATATGTACAGTGATACAGGTATAAAGACACTATGGTAGTAAGTCGTACTGGTAGTATTAATATGTACAGTGATACAGGTATAACGACACTATGGTAGTAAGTCATACTGGTAGTATTAATATGTACAGTGATACAGGTATAACGACACTATGGTAGTAAGTCATACTGGTAGTATTAATATGTACAGTGATACAGGTATAAAGACACTATGGTAGTAAGTCATACTGGTAGTATTAACATGTACAGTGATACAGGTATAAATACACTATGGTAGTAAGTCATACTGGTAGTATTAATATGTACAGTGATACAGGTATAATGACACTATGGTAGTAAGTCATACTGGTAGTATTAATATGTACAGTGATACAGGTATAAAGACACTATGGTAGTAAGTCATACTGGTAGTATTAATATGTACAGTGATACAGGTATAACGACACTATGGTAGTAAGTCATACTGGTAGTATTAATATGTACAGGGGGAGGAGGTGCAACATGCATTATGTAATTAGTTTTACCATAATTGTAAAAATGCAGGACAGCAAGGCCCCACTGCGAGGACGTTTCAGGGAAGGGACCCTGTTCAGCATGTAATTCAGTTTATTACCTGAATAGCATATTGACACCATTGTTCCCCCGAACCCCACGCTGAACACAACCCCACGCTGAACAGAACCCCACGCTGAACAGAACACCACGCTGAACAGAACCCCACACTGAACAACAGAACCCAGAACTCCAGAACAACAGAACTCTGCGGATGTGGAGCTAATGATGCTAATGATGGAGCATCGCCGTCGGTTGTGTGATATTAAAAAGGGTTTAACCTTCTGTCGTGTGGCAGTGAAAGGGTTAACCCTAACCATTCGCGGCTCGTTATCTCCAGCTTTCAGCGTTTAGCAGACGCCAACGCGTGGCCCATTAACCCTTGCACTACCACACTACCAAAGGGTTAACCCTTTCACTGTGACAATACAGAAGGTTAGCCCTTTCACTGCAGTAAACACAAAATACATTTCCTGGTATCCCTTCACACTTTATCTAATCAGGAGAGAGAGAACCCTAGATATTTTTACCTACTTCAAGAAATCTTGCCAAGCCAAATTTGCTTACTGCACTGGTACTTGTTTCATGGACACATTTAGCTTAAAACTAGTTTGTATTTCTTATTTTGGTCGGACCATTTTTGCAGTGTGGAGTTCTCTCTCCTGATTGGATGAAGTGGGAACGGGATACGAGGACATTTATTTTGTGTTTACTGCAGGGTGGAGGGACTGGGAGACCCATGTTACTGACAAGACACTCTGTATCAGTGATGACTGTTTACTGCAGAGTGGAGGGACTGGGAGACCCATGTTACTGACCAGACACTCTATATCAGTGATGGCTGTTTACTGCAGAGTGCAGGGACTGGGAGACCCATGTTACTGACAAGACACTCTGTATCAGTGATGACTGTTTACTGCAGAGAGGAGGGACTGGGAGACCCATGTTACTGACCAGACACTTTATCAGTGATGACTGTTTACTGCAGAGCGGAGGGACTGGGAGACCCATGTTACTGACCAGACACTCTATATCAGTGATGTCTGTTTACTGCAGAGTGGAGAGACTGGGAGACCCATGTTACTGACCAGACACTCTGTATCAGTGATGACTGTTTACTGCAGAGTGGAGGGACTGGGAGACCCATGTTACTGACCAGACACTCTATATCAGTGATGGCTGTTTACTGCAGAGCGGAGGGACTGGGAGACCCATGTTACTGACCAGACACTATATCAGTGATGGCTGTTTACTGCAGAGTGGAGGGACTGGGAGACCCATGTTACTGACCAGACACTCTGTATCAGTGATGACTGTTTACTGCAGAGTGGAGGGACTGGGAGACCCATGTTACTGACCAGACACTCTATATCAGTGATGGCTGTTTACTGCAGAGCGGAGGGACTGGGAGACCCATGTTACTGACCAGACACTCTATATCAGTGATGGCTGTTTACTGCAGAGTGGAGGGACTGGGAGACCCATGTTACTGACCAGACACTATATCAGTGATGACTGTTTACTGCAGAGCAGGAGGGACTGGGAGACCCATGTTACTGACCAGACACTCTATATCAGTGATGGCTGTTTACTGCAGAGTGGAGGGACTGGGAGACCCATGTTACTGACCAGACACTATATCAGTGATGACTGTTTACTGCAGAGCAGGAGGGACTGGGAGACCCATGTTACTGACCAGACACTCTATATCAGTGATGGCTGTTTACTGCAGAGCGGAGGGACTGGGAGACCCATGTTACTGACCAGACACTCTGTATCAGTGATTGCTGTTTACTGCAGAGTGGAGGGACTGGGAGACCCATGTTACTGACCAGACACTATATCAGTGATGACTGTTTACTGCAGAGTGGAGGAACTGGGAGACCCATGTTACTGACCAGACACTCTATATCAGTGATGGCTGTTTACTGCAGAGTGGAGGAACTGGGAGACCCATGTTACTGACCAGACACTCTATATCTATATATTTTTTTGGGCCCCCCCCCCCCCAGTACTGGGCCCTTGGAATCATCCTAAGCTACCCCCCCCCCCCCCCAGCTACGCCCCTGCCTGCACCCCTGGGACAAAAAACATCCCAACTGTAGATAATGTACATACTGTACTTGGGATAACCTTGTCTTGATTTATTGCATATCCCCTGAAATTAAGTCAGTCAGTTTTTCTGGGGCAAAATATGAAGTCTGCATAAAAAAATTTTACCCTATAGTTTGCCCTGCAAAAAAAACACTGCACCATTGACTCCCATGTTAAACACGTTAAAACACGTTTTTTGAAAACGACAAAAAAGTTTTCATCTAGGCCCCTTTATGAACA
Source organism: Notolepis coatsorum (assembly GCF_963971535.1). Lineage (NCBI taxonomy): Eukaryota > Metazoa > Chordata > Actinopteri > Aulopiformes > Paralepididae > Notolepis > Notolepis coatsorum. Next base: position 147,533,408 of record NC_140166.1, on the reverse strand, counting down.
TTTACATATGGATGATTAAATTTTTTTTTCAAGATGGCCGCATTGCGTCATCTATTTCCGGCGGCCACAGCTTGTGTGTTTACTGCTTGTATCCTGCAATGCAGTTCAAAAAATATTTTTATCTAAAATGTTTTGAGAATGTTTTATGGAGGTCTTAGTGTGGTGTGCATGCATGTGTTGAGAAATTAATGTGCATGCATGTGGTCATTTGCAGCCATTATGTGAAAATAGCTGCAAATGTCAAAATGCAGGCAGTATGTGAAATCTGCTCGCTATGAGGCCTGTGTGTCGGCTGTCGGGGGAGGGGTGGGTGCATGCTGCTGGTTTTCTAACAGTGGCTCCGGTCCGTACACACACACACACACACACACACGCACACACATGCACGCACACACGCACGCACACACGCACGCACACACGCACGCACGCACGCACCAGTGGAGGTTTCTCTATGACAACACGTGAAATACAAACAGCGAGCTTGTTTTCAAAATAATTTTTATCTCAGTTTAAGAAGATAACTTGTTGGAGCTAACGTAGCTAAAGGGCTACCACCGCAGCTATCAGGCCCAGGGTGGAGTGTTTTGTTATTGTTCATGAACTTATTGTGCATCGTTTGATGATATATATATACACCTGCGATAAAAGCTAAACGTGACAACAACAACAACGTCATCGCCTCGCGGGCACTTTGAATTCTCTAGTACTGTAGATAGCGTTGCAATGGAGGAAGGAGATATTGTCGACTAGCTTGCTTGCTAGCTAACGTTACGCAAGTCTTGTGAATGTCTAAACAGGGCTGATGGCATTGATGAAGATGATATCAATAACAACAATGCCTCTCCATGGCCCTATCTGGAATGAATTAATGGAAAAGATGACGTTGTGGGATGGATGCAGCAAGCGCGGTTGTAACATTATGCAAGTCTTGTGAATGTCTAAACAAACGGCATTGTTTGATTGATTGATTGAAAACTTTATTAATGACGCAATGAAGCATATAGCACTAGTTAGAGGGGAAATTCCGATTCCTCTCGGATTCATTCATTGAGCAGAACTGCAATTCGCTCAGCTGCAGAAACGTTGAGGAGACAATACCCACAGGACTTGGAGGAGAACTTTGTTTTCACTGTCTGTCTATTGTATACACATTCTGCCATGAATTGAATTTAATTGAATTGTAAAACGTTATTAACAGATTGCAGAATGGGTACAGTACAGTACGGCTCAATACATACAATTGTTAAGGGGATGCAGACCAGAGAAAGACTTTCGTCTTGTTTACATCAGGGTCCCCCATTTTCAATTCATCATGACATATATTGCTACATCTATACATTTATGACATGTACCAGACTTGCAAATACAGTACTGTTTGTGTTATAAAAATAGTCCAGAAAAGGGAGTATATGCATTTGACGTAGAAACTGTACATTGGAGGAGGTTGGGTAGGGGGGGGGGGGGGGGGGGGCTGTACATTGGAGGAGGTTGGGTAGGGGGGGGACGACTGTACATTGGAGGTGGGGTGGGGGACATACACTGTACAAACAAAACTGTACATTGGAATATTGACAAAACCATACTTGGTCATTTACTGTACATTGAGGGGGTTGTGTTAGGACATTTACAGGGGCCAGTCATAGCATACTGTGTTATTTTTTGATGGGCCCGAGCCATACTGTACATGGTCTGCTTGGTTTGATCAGGGGCCGCCGAGCCACTGTATACTGTACATGGTCTGCTTGGTTTGATCTGGCCGCCGAGCCACTGTATACTGTACATGGTCTGCTTGGTTTGATCAGGGGCCGCCGAGCCACTGTATACTGTACATGGTCTGCTTGGTTTGATCGGGCCGCCGGGCCACTGTATACTGTACATGGTCTGCTTGGTTTGATTTAGGGGAGTGGTCTGCCCTGCTTATATGGGAGGAATGGGGGTGTTGCAGCGTTGGGGATGTTTAAAAAATATAATTTAACACTTTAATTGCCAATGACGAGTTTCGGCGTCTTTCCTAGCCATGCTCAAGTTGCCGAGGACGCCGTAACTCGTCTTTGATATCAATATTTCAAAAATCTGTGATCGGAATCATATTTTCCATCCGCAGCCTTCACACACAGTTCTGAGCTCCTCTCAATCCTCTAGCGCATAGGTGTCAAACTCACGGCCCGCGGGCCAAATCCGGCCCGCCAAGTCATTTGATGTGGCCCCCCAAGAGCTCAGGAAAAAAAAAAAAAAAAAAAAAAAAAAAAAACATTTTTTTTTTTTTTTTTTTTACATTAATATTGGGTTAAAAAATAGCAGTGTTAAAATAATTGTGGGTTAATGCGTTAATAAAGCTTTAACTTTGACAGCCTTAGTTATTACACATTCTTACACATACATGTATGTTGAACATCTGAGGTAACAAAGGAAAAAAGCCAAAAGCACTTACTCCTCAGACATTCTTTGACAATTTTACAGCCCAAAATACAAAAAAGATCCAGGCGGAATAGGTAACAAAGGGTTGAAAAAATATTGTCTGAACTGTCGGATGCAAACTGGCTGTGTGACATAACCGAGCATCTCGCTCAATTGAATAAGAAGCTGTAGGGACGCAAACAAGTCCCACCCAAAACTTGACCAATATAGTTGTGAACTGAGACAACCCTTATTTTGTTATTTTCTAGTACAGTTACAGTTGTATGTTCATGCAGACACATAATAGCAATTTCATTACGAATTGAAAATGGGGGACCCTGATGTAAACAAGTCGAAAGTCTTTCTCTGGTCTGCATCCCCTTAACAATTGTGTGTATTGAGCTGTACTGTACTGTACCCATTCTGCAATCTGTTAATTAAAGTTAATTAAATTATCTTCCATTAGTTGGATGTATGGCCTCTGCAAGGTTGTGTGCAGCCATTTGTTTTTGTAACATCTGCTACATCTGTCCCACGTGTTCTTTGCAGCTCACAGTTGTTAGTTCTGCCCCTCTTGACTGTGACAAAAAGGTTTTGAACAAACTTAATGTCATAGCTTGTATTTGTTATTTACTTGAATGGTTTGATCATTGATTGGTGGAGTAATATGGGGTTCTGATAAACTAAAATTATTTGTTAAAATAACATAAGCTAACATATATTTTTACATTTATGCAAATGAATATGCAATATGTATAACTTGAATAAGTAATAAATACAGAAACACCATGTTTAACAATATGTAAATGTGTAGCTACATTTATTTTACATTACATTAACATTTATACGGTCTTTGGCCCTTTGAGGGCAAACATAATGCTGATGTGGCCCTCTGTGAAAATGAGTTTGACACCCCTGCTCTAGCGGTTCAAGAGCAATAGAATTTAAAAAGTTATATATATCATGAATTTAGACTTAGGCAATCAAAGTGTTAATATATAATATAATAATTTGTGCTTCACCTAAAAATTTGGTCAGCAGCCTCCACTGGCACTGGCACTGGCACTGGCACTGGCACTGACGCACGCACGCACGCACGCACGCACGCACGCACGCACGCACACACACACACACAGAGATCGCTAAGCACTCGATCGGCAGTGCACCTGTGTAAACAAAGCACGGTCTGACTCCTTCCCCCTCTAGCCCACGGTATCGGATTTCACTCAGCATTCACTGAGCATGCAGATTGATTACCAAACCAAGCCGCATTTCTCGGAGACGCGATCAGTTTAGATAAAAATATTTTTTGAACGGTATGCAGGATATAAGCAGTAAACACACAAGCTGTGGCCGCCGGAAATAGATGACGCAATGCGGCCATCTTGAAAAAAAATTGTAATCATGCATATGTAAATGTCCATAAAAGGGCCTAGATGAAAAAAATTATAAAAATCTAAATTCAATCTGCAATGGCATCGTTTTCAAAAAACGTGTTTAACATGGGAGTCAATAGGGACGTTTTTTGCGTCACTGCACAAAACATTTTTATGTATCAAACTTATTTTTTTTGCCAATCTTCGACACTCCAGGCTCTCATAATCCCACCCCAAAAAAAATGACATTAGCATTTATGTAAAAATCCTGAAAATGAATGAATATTTTATATGTATGTTGAGGACTGAAGTTAATAATGGTATTCATAATCTTTTTTTTTTTTAAGAAATTCATAAGTAAATATATATATAATTACATGTAAAGTACATGGGACATAAAATGTCCCAAAGGGTACACTGTGTGAAGTGTTTTAGTGGGGTGCACGAAGGAGAAAAAAAAAGAGAAAAATAAATGTTTGATGTTTTACTCAAAACTGTACTCCTGAATTATTTTATCCTTCAGGGCCTTTTTAAATCTCCCCTGAGAAGTACACAAACTTCAACCCGTCACTAAGACTATTCCACAATTGAACTCCCAAAATTGAAACACATCTAGCTTTTACATTAGTTCTTACCTTTCTATATGTTTTAAGAATACACAACCCTCTTAAATTATACTTTCCTTCTCTTGGTTGAAAGAGACATTGAATACAAGCTGGTAGGTTCTTACTCTTAGCACGAAAAATGATCTCCAAGGTTTTTATGTAAACCATATCTACAAATTTTAATGTGCAGGACTTTATGAATAATGGATTTGTCGATTCAAGGTAACTAGCTTTATTTATTATTCGAATAGCTCTTTTCTGTAGTTTAATAATAGGATCTATATTTGTTTTATAAACATTCCCCCAGACCTCAACACAATGTATGGCACCACAAGTGAAAAATACAATATACCGTATGCAAATATTTCTGGTTTAACAGCTCCCTTGTTTTGTACAGAATGCCAACAGATTTGGCTAATTTACCTTTGATATAATTATTGTATATGTGGCTTCCAACCGAGTTTGTGATCTATAATCACACATAAGAATTTTGTTTCACTCTTTCAATTTCTGTTCCATTTCAATTTCGTTTTATTTCACAGTCGGTGGGAACACCACCAAATACCATACATTTTGTTTTGTTTTCATTAAGAGACAACTTATTCCTATCAAACCATTTCTTTAACTTTATCAATTCCCTTTCTACTGTTTTCAACAATTCTTTTATGTCCTCCCCTGAACAAAGTAAATTAGTATCATCAGCAAACGTAACAATTTTCAAAATATTCGATACTGTAAAAATATCATTTAAATAAAGTATAAATAACTTGGGTCCCAATACGGAACCTTGTGGAACACCACAAGTCACTCTTCTAAGATGAGAAGAACACTCTATATCAGTGATGGCTGTCGGAGTGTAGAGCTATTATAAAAAAATTTAGACCACTTATTTTAACAAACAGAAAAATACCACTTACAGCACCTTTAACTCGGCATGTATTTAATTAATATATGTGTAACCTTGCACTGCTGCTGGCTTCACAAGATCATGTGAGAATCCATCTCGTCAGACTTGTGCGCTTGTGACCGAACCAACGTGGTTCGGACTGCTCAGCGTCCTGCGACCAACTACTGGCAGCTACGTCGGTTTAGATCGCCAGCCCTGTTCCAAACTCTCTTCCAAACCCTGTTCCCAACCAGCCCTGTTCCAAACTCTCTTCCAAACCCTGTTCCCAACCAGCCCTGTTCCAAACTATCTTCTAAACCCTGTTCCCAACCAGCCCTGTTCCAAACTCTCTTCCAAACCCTGTTCCCAAGCAGCCCTGTTCCAAACTCTCTTCCAAACCCTGTTCCCAACCAGCCCTGTTCCAAACTCTCTTCCAAACCCTGTTCCCAGCGCTCCAGAGAGTGTTTCAGTCTGTATCCATCTCAAGTTTCAAGTTTCAAGTTTCTTTAATAGTTGTCATACAGAGGTACAGAATACTTTTGTACAAAATGCTTCTTACTGTTGCGCTCCAGAGACTGTGCATGACAAGATAAGTATGAAATAAAAACATAGTAAAGATTAGAAGTAAAAAAAGAGGTCACAGTGTTCAGTTTAGACCTATGTACAATGTTCGTAGACGTAGTTACCATACAATATACAATACTGTGCAGTGTACTAATATACAATACTATATAGTGCAAGGCATAAATGGACGAGGTGCAGTTTAGGTACAATTCACAGTAGGTGTACGAGTTGTAGTGCAAATCCTTTATCAATAAATATAAAGTGTAAGTGTGTTTGTGTGATCTAAAGTGTGGAGAGTGGGTGCTGCAGTGTGTTGTTTGTTTGAGTGAGTGTGTGCGTGTGGGTGTGTGTGCTGTGTGCATTTGATGGTTGTTGCATAGTGATTATTGTTCGTTTAGCGATTATTGTTCGTTGTTCGTTTAGCAGCCTGATGGCCTGGGGATAGAAGCTCCTTCTGAGTCTTTCTGTGCTCGCCTTAAGACTTCGGTATTGCTTGCCTGACGGCAGCAGTTCAAAGAGGCAGTTGTTCGGGTGGCTCGAGTCCTTAATAATTCTCTTAGCCTTCCCCTTGCACCGCTTGTTGTAAATGTTCTGGAGGGTGGGAAGCCCCCCTTCAATTGTGCGTTCGGCTGAACGTGTCACTCTTTGTAGTCTGCTACGGTCTTGTGCAGTGCTATTCCCAAACCAGGAGGTGATGTTGCCGGTCAGGATGCTCTCTATTGTACATGAGTAGAAGTTCCTAAGGATCTTCTGACTGACTTGGAACTTCCTTAGGCGCCTGAGGAAGTAGAGGCGTTGTCGTGCCTTCTTCACAACACTGTCAATGTGTGTGGTCCATGTCAAGTCCTCGGATATGTGGGCTCCGAGGTACTTGAAACTGTTCACTCTCTCAACCGGTGCCCCGTCGATGCTGAGGGGGCTGTAGTCCTTGACCCCCGACCTCCTGAAGTCCACAATCATCTCTTTTGTTTTGCTGACGTTCAGGGAGAGGCAGTTCTCCTGGCACCACTGTGACAGGTTCTCTACCTCTTCCAGGTAGGCCCTTTCGTCGTTGGCAGAGATCAGGCCCACCACTACTGTGTCATCAGCAAATTTGATGATGGTGTTGTTGTTCCGCTGTGCTACGCAGTCATGTGTGTACAGGGAGTAGAGGAGGGGGCTCAGAACACAGCCCTGGGGGGCCCCTATGTTGAGCGTGATGGATGAGGAGGTGCAGTTGCCGGCTCTTACCACCTGGGGTCTGCCCGTCAGGAAGTCCAAGACCCACTGGCACAGGTCATAGTTCAAGCCCAGGTCCCTGAGCTTGGCTATGAGTTTGGAGGGGACTATGGTATTGAATGCTGAGCTGTAGTCGATGAACAGCATTCTCACATAGTTCCCCTGCCTCTTGTCCAGATGTGATGCTGCTGTGTGCAGCACATGGGCTATGGCGTCCTCCGTGGACCTGTTGGGGCGATATGCAAATTGCAGAGGGTCCAGGTTGATGGGGAGGGAGGAACAGATGTAGCCCTTCACTAGCTTCTCAAAGCACTTCATGGCTATGGAGGTGAGGGCTACAGGGCGGTAGTCGTTGAGGCAAGCGGGCGTAGATTTTTTGGGTACAGGGATGATGGTGGACTTCTTCAGACAGGTGGGGATGACAGCCTGTTCCAAGGACAGGTTGAAGATGTCAGTGAATACCGGGGCCAGTTGGTCGGCACAGACTTTTAGGACGCGGCCGGGGATGCCGTCCGGTCCTGCTGCCTTCCTGATATCCACTTTTTTACTGTATCAACATGTTGATACAGTGATCCTGCCAAGGTGTGGACGTTGCATTTTATGATGACATATTGGTGTCAGGATGTGCCTAAGTAGCTTATTTGATATATGGTCAAAACAAAACATATACATATCAAGAGTGTGCTTTTGATTTGGCTCAGTAGCATTGCTGTCCTTTTGTGCTGGAGAGCAGGACTCACACATATTTGTCTGAATATACCTGCATATAATCCTTCTATATACTTACTTATACACCTGCATATAACCCATATAACGGTATGATAGCATGTACACTAGTGCTGTATATACATGTATATATATGTACTGATTCTTACCGTATATATATCCACATCTGTCTGTACATACCTGCATATAAACTTGTTTACATATCTGTAGATACTATATCTATATCTGTAAATATCCCTTACCTACTCTTACTAGTTACACTGCTGGCCAGTATGACTTACGACCATAGTGTCTTTATACCTGTATCAGTGTACATATTAATACTACAACTCTGTACATACATCTGATTAGCACTAGTACTCATTTATATATTTCATACCCAGTTTAATCACCTGTACATTGTATATTACTATTGCACTTTACTGTTACATTAGTACTATCTATCCATCCATCCATCCATCCATCTATCAATACAACAATAACACCAGTGTAATTTACACAAGAAAAAGTATATTTCCTCATACCACCATGTCCTTAATGTACACTATAGGGACCAGCCACGAGTTAACTGGTGTTTCGGTGCGTTGTGGACCAGAGCCACAAGTTAACTCGTGGCAAGTTGTTATTGTTTTATTCCATATTAATAACGCTATTAACGTCCGCGATCGACTTGCAGGACCTACCCGCATATTTGATTTTTGAAACATGCAATACCGGCCAGATCCGCTTAGGGGCGCCATCGCTCCACTGCAGTATCATTGAGGGCGATTGAAAAAAAAATTACTGTCTGTGGGCGATTCATATGAGCCTCGATCCCAAACGAACACCCTCCATCTTTGATCCCGTTACCGAACGCAGATTTCAGCCTGGAATAATGGGATTTATGATCAACCAATGGACATATCGATCTACCAGATTCCGATGACTAATGACGAAATGCTGCCGGCGATCACATGGGCTGACGGTAGGATACTATTCCCCCAAATTACAGCTGGATTGGACATTGTTTTAAAACGCAACGTGATCGATCAGTGAAAATGGCTAATTGAACGCACACTGTATTGCTAATCAATAATAGTAATCGGCGTCGCCCGCCGCCCCCATTTCATCCATAGATGCTCTGTAATAGTCCGGATGCTACGCAGTTTGTTTTATTTCATTCGTATATATACAGCAGAAATGGCGTTTGATATAACGTGACTAGCCTTTAGCCTATTATCTAGCTCCCCAGAAAAAAGACTAGGCGAAAACTGCGATAAACCTTATATTCACGGCGCTATAAAATTACAACCAACCGATGGATTTTTATTTTCTTTAAGCCATTATGAAGGCACGGTTTATGCACTCAAGTGACAATGAGAATGGACAGATAGCAATACTATAAAGTATATATATAGCTGTTAGAAAGTACATCGGTTTGTTGACAACGCTCGGTCCTCTGGCCTATAAATCGGCGCGGGACGCTGGTCGTCAATGTGTTAATGTAACTTAGTACAGTAGCAACACGTGTGTTATTTTGTTGTTGTGTTGTCTGCACGTTTATTTTGCACTACTTTTATTGTCTTTTATACCTATTCTACCATGCATTGTTTTATTCTGTCAATTGTGTGCTGATTTATGTTAATTTATACAAACTGCTGTGGGGCACTCTGGACTGCGGTCCATGTGTGAAAAGTGCTATATAGATAGTTATTAATATTTATTATTGTTAGGGATGTCCGATATTATTGGCATTAAAATGTAATATCGGAAATTTTTTACATGTATTTAACCTTTATTTACCCAGACAAGCAAGTAAGAACAAATTCTTATTTTATTTATTGTCAAAAGTGTGCATAATGTTGTGTTAATTCCACGACAAGAGATATGTAATGTTAATAACGTGAAACTATTGCGTTTTGGGGGGGGGGGGGGGGGGGGGGGGGGGGAATCCCGCATATATCGGTATCGGTTGATATCGGTATCGGAAATTAAGAGTTGGACAATATCAGTATATCGGATATCGGTAAACAAGCCAATATCGAACATCGCTAATTATTGTTATATTATCAATGCGCGGCTGGTTCTGCCCTGGTTCTGGCCTGTGGCCCTGGTTCTGGCAGTTCTGGCCCGGGCCCGGTACCTCGGCAGGTGGGCGGCTGGCGGCTCCAGCGGCGGCTGGCCTGGCACTGGGCGGAGGAGGGCCCTGCACGGTGTAACCCTGGTTACAGGAGAAGTTCACCACGTCCTGGTAGTTGAAGCCGTCGCCTGTCGTGCGGCCATAGATAGGACTGCCTGGGTGGCCACAGGTCACGGCTGAGGGGGGAGGGGGGAGGGGGGAGAGAGAGAGAGAGAGAGAGAGAGAGAGAGAGAGAGAGAGAGAGAGAGAGAGAGAGAGAGAGAGAGGAGAGAAGAGAGAGAGAGAGAGAGAGAGCGCTCAATACAGATCAATAATGCAAGGTACAGTCACACTTAACATAGGAATATCATTATCCTTAACCTTCGGAATACCATTAACCTTCGGGACAGCAGCGGATAGGAATAAAGACAGGCATGACCTCAGTCACACAGGGTCACAGAGGGGTCACACAGGGGTCAACATCACCAAAGTAGCTCTCTTCTCTCTGTTTTCCTCTCTCTTCCTCCCCTCTTTCTCTCTCTTCCCTCCTCTCTCTCTCTTATCTCACTCTCTCTCTCTCTTTCTCTCTCTCCCACTCCAGGTCTCCACTCTTTTCTATCTCTCTTACAGTATATCTCTCTTACCTCTCTCTCCCCTCTCTCTTCCCTCTATCTTCCCTCTCTTTCCTCTCTCTTCCCTCTCTCTCTCTTACCTCTCTCTCTCTCTCTCTTACCTCTCTCTCCCATCTCTCTTCCTCTCTCTCCTCTCTTCTCTCTCCTCCTCTCTCTCTCTCTCCTCTCTCTCTCTCTCTCTCTCTCTCTCTCTCTCTCTGTCTCTCTTCAATCTCTCTCCCTCTCTCATCCCTCTCTCCCCCTCTATCTCCCCTCTCTAACCCCTCTCTCTTCCCTCTCTCTTCCCTATCTCTTCCCTCTCTCTCACCTCTCTCTCACCTCTCTCTCACATCTCTCTCTCTCTATCTTCCCTCTCTCTCCCTATCTATTCCCTCTCTCTTACCCTCTCTCACCTCTCTCTCACCTCTCTCTCTCTTCTCTCTCTCTTCCCTCTCTCTCCCTCTCTCTCCCTCTATCTTACCTCTCTCTACTTCTCTCTCACCTCTCTCCCCTCTCTCTTACTCTCTCTCCCCTCTCCCCCTCTCTCTCTCACCTCGCTCTCCCTCTCTCTCCCCCATCTCTCCCCCTCTCTCTCACCTCGCTCTCCCCCTCTCTATCCCTCTCTCTCCCTCCCCTCTCCTTCTCTCTCATTTCTCTTACAGTATATCTTCCCTCTCTCTTCCCTCTCTCTTATCTCTCTCTCTCTCCCCTCTCTCTTCCCTCTATATTATCTATCTTCTCTCTCTCCATTCTCTCTTACCTCTCTCTTCTCTCTCTCTTACCTCTCTCTCCCCTCTCTTTCCTCTCTCCCCTCTCTTACCTCTCTCTTCTCTCTCGCTTACCTCTCTCTCCCCTCTCTCTTACCTCTCTCTCCCTCTCTCTTCACTCTCTCCCCTCTCTCTTATCTCACTCCCTCTCTCTTACCTCTCTCTCCCCTCTCTCTTCTCTCTCTCTTATCTCTCTCCCCTCTCTCTTCCCCTCTTACCTCTCGATCCCCTCTCCCTCGCGCCCCCCCCCCCCCCCCCCCAGAACACTCACAGACGCAGGCGGGCCGCTGACCCGACCAGGAGTGGTCCTGCTGGCAGATCCTGACGGAGGAGCCCACCAGCCTGAAGCCCGAGTTGCACTGGTACACCACCGTGTCCCGGTAGCCGAAGTTCTCCCGATCACCTGGCCGTTCACCATCTGTTCGGGGAGGCCGCAGTGGACCCGCTGGGGGGGGGGGGGGGGGGGGGGGGGGGAGCAATCAGTGGACAGCTGGTGTGTTCTCAATGAGCTCAATGAACAATAACACTATGTAACAAACCATCAACTACACCCACATCCACACGCACAGACTCACTTAAATAAACAACTCACTGTAGCACCCACTTTAGACACTTAACACACATTATATTATTGATAAGAGATTGCACATGTCTCATACCTCATTGCACCTCACCACCACAAGGTGGCACCACAAGCTAAGCTATTGTATATTGTTGTAACTCAGTTACCCTCTCTACTTGCATTGTGTACATTGTATATACTGTACATATACTATATATGTATATTGAACATTTTTGTTTTGTTTACACTTGTTTACGTACTTGACTTTCTATTTTATACTTATATTATACTTATTTTATACTATATTTTTATTTTATCTAGCACACTCTCAGGAGCAAAACAGAAAGACGCATTTCATGCAAAGTATTCTGTATTTCTGTATGACAACTAATAAAGAAACTTGAAATTTGAACTTGAGCACCTTGGGTGTTTATGACATCATCTGCCCCCCGCCCCCCCCCAGCACCCAGGTGTTTATCCGCAGAGCTAATGATGCTAATGATGGAGCATCGCCGTCGGTTGTGTGATAGTTAAGGGCTAACCTTCTGTATTGTCACAGTGAAAGGGTTAACCGGCTGTCGTGTGGCAGTGAAAGGGTTAATCTCTTAAGACTAGCACAGCCATGGAGAAAATGCCACTAATTCCCGTCAGGAACGGGTTATAATGAGAAATATGAGAAAATAAACAGTGTAAACTATATATTACCTCTGAATATAAAAAATATGAGGTTTACCACAATGAATGTAGGTTTGAGTGACATAAAAAAAAAAAAAAAAAAAAAATTATAATTATTATTTTTTGGATGGAATAGCCACATCGACGGACAAAGAGCCACATGTGGCTTGCGAGCCACGGGTTGGCCACCCCTGCGCTAGACGCTGGCAAAGTGCTGTGACTTTCGTCTGTTCCAATGGCCCATATGTGGAATAATGTTCTAATTACATTTTTCTGAAGTTATTTTGAAATTTCAGAAACCGTGCAAGATAAAACGGGTACTTTTAGGAAAAGTCATAGAGTGACAGAGCTGGAGCTCGACCGAGTGACGAGGATACATTTATTGAAAATGCCTAGGGGTCATGTGACCCCTTGTCGGCTCTGCTAGTGTTAACTCATTGAGCGCCAAAAACGAGATATCACGTTTCTCACAGCCAACGCTTGAGCGCCAATAACGAGATATCTCGTTTTTAGTTCCTTTTTCCTTTTTTTGATTATTATTATTCTAAACACTCACGCGGGACTTTGTAAGTGTGCCTGGGACCTCTGGCTAGATTGTAATTGCAATGGCGATCAAATCCCGACAGGTGGCAGTATCACCTACCTTTTGAACTGCATGGGC
>NC_140166.1:147498157-147520062 GCF_963971535.1 Notolepis coatsorum | reverse complement strand
ATACTTATTTTATACTATATTTTTATTTTATCTAGCACACTCTCAGGAGCAAAACAGAAAGACGCATTTCATGCAAAAGTATTCTGTATTTCTGTATGACAACTAATAAAGAAACTTGAAATTTGAACTTGAGCACCTTGGGTGTTTATGACATCATCTGCCCCCCGCCCCCCCCCCCAGCACCCAGGGTGTTTATCCGCAGAGCTAATGATGCTAATGATGGAGCATCGCCGTCGGTTGTGTGATAGTTAAGGGCTAACCTTCTGTATTGTCACAGTGAAAGGGTTAACCGGCTGTCGTGTGGCAGTGAAAGGGTTAATCGCTTAAGACTAGCACAGCCATGGAGAAAATGCCACTAATTCCCGTCAGGAACGGGTTATAATGAGAAATATGAGAAAAATAAACAGTGTAAACTATATAATTACCTCTGAATATAAAAATATGAGGTTTACCACAATGAAATGTAGGTTTGAGTGACATAAAAAAAAAAAAAAAAAAAAAATATTATAATTATTATTTTTTTGGATGGAATAGCCACATCGACGGACAAAGAGCCACATGTGGCTTGCGAGCCACGGGTTGGCCACCCCTGCGCTAGACGCTGGCAAAGTGCTGTGACTTTCGTCTGTTCCAATGGCCCATATGTGGAATAATGTTCTAATTACATTTTTCTGAAGTTATTTTGAAATTTCAGAAACCGTGCAAGATAAAACGGGTACTTTTAGGAAAAGTCATAGAGTGACAGAGCTGGAGCTCGACCGAGTGACGAGGATACATTTATTGAAAATGCCTAGGGGTCATGTGACCCCTTGTCGGCTCTGCTAGTGTTAACTCATTGAGCGCCAAAAACGAGATATCACGTTTCTCACAGCCAACGCTTGAGCGCCAATAACGAGATATCTCGTTTTTCGTTCCTTTTTCCTTTTTTTGATTATTATTATTCTAAACACTCACGCGGGACTTTGTAAGTGTGCCTGGGACCTCTGGCTAGATTGTAATTGCAATGGCGATCAAATCCCGACAGGTGGCAGTATCACCTACCTTTTGAACTGCATGGGCCAGTTTTGTGTGGGGCCGCACCACAGCACCCAAAGCACCAGGGAGCGAGCAGCAGTGAGCAGACTACAGCCAACTAACGTTCGACAATGGTGATCACCTAGAGCGAACTATTGGATATTATGAAGAAGAAGACAAAACTCTCTTTTCTTTCTTATTTTTATAAATGATTTTATATTTGATATTAATGTATCCCAGATATGTATTTTTATGTTTAACTGCACTTTTAATTTAGATTTATTTCCTATTGTTTTCCATAATTTTTTCATATCAAACTCCAGTATTCATTCATATCCAACAAGGATTTAGAGGTCCTACTATTTAGAATTCAAAACACTCCGTAATAAAAATGTGCTCATCTATTTCATCACTCAAATCCAAGCTTAAATATACATTGTTAAATGAATAGCTTCAATCTCATAAAACCATTAATGTCACTTTGTTTTACAGGTTCATGTTAATTTGTTTAGACTAATTATTAATGTTGTTGTTTTTGTATTATTATTACTTTGATTATTATTGTTATCATTATCTTATTATTATCTTAATATTATGAAAATTGTTTTATAAACTTATTTCACTTTACTTTAGTTTTTGTGTTTTTTCTTTTTAATCCAATGATTTAATGAGTTGAGGCCCCTCTACTCAGCACCTTTATACACTTTCTGTCATGGTCTATGTTTTTATTGTTTTGCTGAAATGGTGCGAAATAAAGAAATAAAGAAATAAAACGGATGATATGGATGATGATTATAAGGTGCGTTTTCACCAGACTATGTTGGACTCAGCACTTCTGGTAAATCATAAAAATACTATAGTCAAACCGGCCGATGAGGAAACCTATTTGGCTCTGTGGTATAGTCTGGCCCGAGCACACAATAGTAGCCTGCAATGCAATGTCGAGCGAACTATTGGAGATGATGAAGAAGAAGACAATGGATGAGGGCCACCTAACGTTATATGTATTGATCCTTTTCTGATCCAAGACACTTGGCAGTAGACAATATTTTCTGATGTATGGGCTGATAAAAGGACATAGCCACAATCACCACAATGTTGGTGATTCGTGTCTTGGCGATATATGCAAATGTGCGCATATTTAATGAGGAAGTGCCTCATTTGCATATAAACATACAATTCAGAAAACTTGCAATATATTTGTCTTAGTTTAGTTTTGTACATAACAAACTGGGAAAGTTTCATAGTGATATCTATTCAAATAATGTGTTTGCCTATTAGGGGGTGCTGTCTCGCCCTTAAAGGCCAATTTGCAGGTTAAACCCTACTCTGCAATTATGGGTAGTTTACAACATTGGTATCTAATTTCATTATAATTTTTTTTCCATTTTACGCCGGAAATGCCACTCAGAAAGGGTTAAAAAGGGGCGCCCCAGCGGCGAACCACATAGCTCGCTCAGCCGCGACACGGCCGACCCGGGTTCGACTCCCAAACCCGTCGTTATTTGCCGAATGTCTTCCCCCCATTCTGTCTCCCATTCCTCCTCTGTCTCTCTCTACTGGACTGCCCAGTAGAATAAATAAAGCGATAAAACGCCAAAAAAATATATTTTTAAAAGAAAGGGTTAAAAAGGTCCACGCACGAATAACATGCACGAGCAAATCAAAAAGCGTATCAGACGCTAGCAGGGCCGTGACGTCACTCCAGGTAACTTTCCCTACTTCTGATCCACTACAAGGAGTTTTGACGAGTGCAGAAAGCTATTTCCTTGATCCAAATGGACGCCTTACAAGACGCAAATGGGTTTAATCGTCGGAGACTTTGATGGACCAGCTACAACTGGTTGAAACAAGGTAGTTATAAGGTTTTTAATGTCGTAAAAAAAGAACTACATGTACCACTAGGCAGCCTGTTGTTCAGTACAGCAGCGCTACTGGTCTGTGGGCTGTCGCCTTATCCCCGGGTCATAGTATCAAGCTGGCTATATGGCTCTGGCTAACGTTACCCCGCTAACGTTAGCATTATGTCTACTGTCGTGCATGTAAAAGAGTTTTGGGAACGAGTAAAATGTGCAGGTCCTCTTCTCAGACCTGTGGGGCAAAGCACTGCACACGCATCATGCAAGCAACGTTAGCTACACGTTGCGGCATGTTGATACGATAGTAGCCCCCTCGGATAGCACTCGGTGCATCACAGTCACGAAAGGGGCTACCACGATAGCTATTAGCTAACTAACCTTAGTTACTAACGTTAACGTTACAAGCTCAAACACCTTATAACTACTACTATTGTCGTGTCCATAAGTTCCCTGGCAGAATACTTGTGAGGACAAAGGTATACAAAGAGGAGAGAACCATTTTAAATCGGGTGATGTTAGGAGTTTCGAGAATTCTGGCTACCAAGCTAGCTAACTTAGCTACTAACGTTATAAACACAATATGTACAATGACACAATGATTTACATTATTACAAATATGGTAACGTGGTTGTGGCTTTTACAAATAGTGGTTAGCTTTAGAGATGAATGGCTATGATCACAGAGCAATAGTGTTAGGTGAAACAGATACTAGCTCCTCGGCTAGTAGTAACAAGAAGGCTCTGCTTCCTGCCACTACCTGCTGTGACTCTCAGAGCCCCTCGCTGCCCTGCACCTTGTGTGACGTCATCATTAAGATGACACACGCACGTTATGAACCATGGATTAAAATATGCATGTGAGTGGAGGTTGTGGTTTGGTCGACAAAATGTTTGATAAAAACGCTAAAACTGGGTCAATTTCCCTCTTCATGAAAGTCAGCGTTGGCCTAGTCACATTGTTTATTGAAAAAAAAATACAACCTGCAAGTTGGCCTTTAAGCCCTAGCCATTATTTCAGAAAATTCGCCCAAAAGTACATACTCAAGTAAATGGAATATTGCTCCACTTCTACAAGGTCCATTTGCATGTTCTTGGTATCTAGGGACATCTACGGACCTCAGGGAATGTATTCCCAGTGTCAGAAATATTGTGTCTGTTACTAGGCTTGAGTAAATTGTAATGAACGAAAGGAGAATATCCCCTTTTTTTTCATCTTTGACGGTGAATAACAACATTGACCAGACGTGAACAATTCATTCAGAACCTTCTTGAGATCAACTGTACTAAAGATCTAAGCAAATTCAATAAAGGTCAGATGACTTACAGGGGTTTTTGTAGATACAGTACTGAATTTTGCCCTCTGGACACATGCAATTTGAAATTTGAAATATGAATATAGAATATCAGGCTGATGATGTATATTCACAGGAGGCCTAGAGCATGGTCACATGTTTGGTCACATGACCAGGTAGAGGAGTCTCATGGTCACATGACCAGGTAGAGGAGCCTCATGGTCACATGACCAGGTAGAGGAGCCTCATGGTCACATGACCAGGTAGAGGAGCCTCATGGTCACATGGCCAGGTAGAGGAGCCTCATGGTCACATGACCAGGTAGAGGAGGCTTCATGGTCACATGTTTGTGTTTGGTCACATGACCAGGTAGAGGAGCCTCATGGTCACATGGCCAGGTAGAGGAGCCTCATGGTCACATGACCAGGTAGAGGAGGCTTCATGGTCACATGTTTGTGTTTGGTCACATGACCAGGTAGAGGAGCCTCATGGTCACATGACCAGGTAGAGGAGCCTCATGGTCACATGGCCAGGTAGAGGAGCCTCATGGTCACATGACCAGGTAGAGGAGGCTTCATGGTCACATGTTTGTGTTTGGTCACATGACCAGGTAGAGGAGCCTCATGGTCACATGACCAGGTAGAGGAGCCTCATGGTCACATGACCAGGTAGAGGAGCCTCATGGTCACATGACCAGGTAGAGGAGGCCTCATGGTCACATGTTTGTGTTTGGTCACATGACCAGGTAGAGGAGGCCTCATGGTCACATGACCAGGTAGAGGAGCCTCATGGTCACATGACCAGGTAGAGGAGCCTCATGGTCACATGACCAGGTAGAGGAGGCCTCATGGTCACATGACCAGGTAGAGGAGGCCTCATGGTCACATGACCAGGTAGAGGAGGCCTCATGAAGGTGCAGGTTACAGCGTAACCACTTCCCCTTCAGAGAGCGTAGCGCCCTGCACTGCTAATGGGAGGAGGATCCAGGCTACGACAGCTGAAAGGGGCATAATCGTATTTCAGATGAATGCTAATGTCTAGTCAGATGAGGTTTGTTTGTTTGTTTGCGACGGCGTTTGAATAACTTTGCATGTTGTGGATGTTTCACTGTGAAGCAGAGGAGGAGGAGGAGAAACAGAACATGGAAATGCCTCGGACGCAGGAAAAACAACCGTGCGGACTCATGAGATGTATGTATTCATGAAACACGTGTGTGCGTGCCCCTCGACTCGTGAGATGTATGTATTCATGAAACACATGTGTGTGTGCCCCTCGACTCATGAGATGTATGTATTCATGAAACACATGTGTGCGTGCCCCTCGACTCATTAATTCTGGATTCACGCTGGCTTCAGCCCAAACTGGCAGTGATCAGTCGGAGATACGCCGCAGTAGACGGGCGCATGTGAAATTCCTGGAGATCCGTCCGGTCCTCCGCTTGCGAAGCGCGTAATCGTATTACTTTGAGATCAAATAAATCCCCTCTGAAGGGAGGAATTTTTGCTGAGATTTCCGAGGCCACTTAAAACCGAGGAAATTGCCACAGACTGTAAAGCTGGTTTCCCTAATTCACTCCCCCCCACACACCCCCCCCCCCCCCGCCCCCAACCCCTGAAACTCAGCCTAGCGTTTTATCAGCACTCTGCAGTCGAGCGGTGAGATCTTGTGTGAAGATAGTGCTGAAGTCAGCTGCCTGTGAGCAGCAGGACCGCACCCCCCCCCCCCCCCCCCCCCCCACACACACGTCTCAGCAGAACTCCCCCTCCCCCCCTACAGCAGAACCAGCAGTCAAGGCACCTGAGGGCTGGAGAACCAGACTTAACACGCTCCACGTGTCACACTCCGCCCCCCGCGTGGGTTAGAACACTGGCTCTTGTAACGGGTCACACAACGTGCCTACTATTTTATTTTTGTGTTATTAATTAGTTGCAGAGCCGTGTCTTGGTCACTAGGTGGCGCTCCTTGTTTTGTACTTGATTCAGCGATTGAACTACCTGCCATAGAGCTGTTTAGTGGGGCGTGATGCCAGGCTTGGCCTCTGAAGAGACTCATAGACCTATATTTATTTATATTTATATGTATTTATATTTATCTGTTTGGGGGGGGGGGGGGCAGGGGGTTTTTAGGGGGAGATAGCAGGTCAACAGTAGATGCAGCATAGGCTACGTTCAGTCCTCGAGTCAAAGTCCTGGACTGATTTTCAGGACTCGTGATGCAACTTGGGACTTGAGCACTGAGGACTCAGACTTGGACTTGGACTCGAGCATTGACTGCATTCGGACTCGGAAGGTGCAGACGAGGACTAGGACTTGTTCATTTATATTAGAGCTGGGCCGTTAACGGTGTTAACGTGCTGCATTAACGCTATACTAGTATCGCGCGATAATATAATTAACGCATTAATAAAAAAAAAAAAAAAAAAAAAAAAAAAATGATTTTTTTTTTACCTTTATTTACCCAGGGTAGGTTCGCTGAGCACAGATGCTCTTTTTCAGGAACGCCCTGCTTCACATTCACACAGTTCCATTCACACCTGGGAGCTGCCCGGTACAACCACAGTTGACACCATTGCCCACTGAGCAACTCCACTGGAGCAGTTGATTCAAGCCATGTCACATACATGTAGTTCAAGTTTGAAATGATTCTTTCTGTTTTGCTCCTGAGAGTGTGCTAGATACTGTACTGTACTGGTAATATTATTTATTTGTGTTAACTTCTTTTTTTTTTTTTTTTTTTTTTTTTTTTTATTGATATTTTTTGCACAAATCTCTCCAATATTCAAAACATCTCTTTCCACATCATCATATGCAATTTCCAGGATTTGCCTTTTTCTTTTTTGTAAGAACATACAAAACATGTAAAGGACTCATACAAATACATTAACAACTGACATGGAAAATAAAAAAAGACTTACGAAAAAAGAAACATACTATACTATACATTATGCGTATACATCCCTGATATATATACTTTGCATGTAGACCGAACTACCTTCGAGCAGGTATGTGCTGCATCCTCTATCGGGATGCCACCCTTCTCCATATTGCATGTGAGAGAAAGCGCCCCAGACACATGCAGTTGTGCATGATAACATGCATGCACGCATGTCTCCAACACATGTATGTGGGTATGTGTATCACGTAAGCATGTGTACATGCCTCATATGTGTGTGTGTGCATCTTCCTGGTATGTGACTGTACTCCTATCTCTTGTGTGTGTCTCGTATCCATGTGTGCCTCTGCCCCCTATGTGAGTGTATATCTCAGACGTGTATATATATGTGCGTCTCAGCTACGTATGTGTGTGTCTCCTATTTGTGTCAGTGAAAGCCTATACTTCAACTATGTGTATATGTAGGTGTGTGTATGCCTATTTCCTATAAGTGAGTATGTTCATGTATGTGTGCCCCTGACGTGTATAACTTATCCTTGTGTATATGAGTGTGTGTAAACCTATTATGTACACGTATGAATATGTGTATCCTAGATACTTGTATGCGGCTATACCTGCGCACATGTGAGTGTGATAGAGACAGTGACCGTTCCATAGATACACCATCCGGACATAAAATACATGTACATACATACACAATACATTATAAAGCACAAGTACCATCAGATCAGATCCCTTTTTTCATATTCATCCTTGATAACATTGTAATCCCACCTTAATCATTTGTCCTCAGACCGTTCAGTCAGGTGTAGAAAACTGTCCCATACCTCAGCGAAAATATCCTCTCTCCCTGCGACTCTATACGTCACCCTTTCATATGATGCTGTCCGGAACATTAGTTCCATCCATTCTTTAAAAGTAATATCAACAGGTGATTTCCAATGTCGTAATGCAATTCTACATCCTGATATCATGGCCATTCTATACCACATTCCCCGGTATTTAGGCAGTTTAATCCCTTTCGGCACTATACCCAAAACACATGCCATTGGGGCGTTATTTATCTTCACATTCAGAACCTTACTTAGGAATATCACAATTTGATCCCACATTTTCCGGACCTTCTCACATTCGTACAGCATGTGCAGTAAAGTGCCTGTCTCCTTCTCACATCTCCAGCAGATGTCACTGTCCCTTAATTTCAGTCTGGCCAGTTTACTAGGCGTCCAATAGCTTCTGTTCAACACTTTGTAAAAAATAAGTTGTGATTGCGCCTCCCTAGAGAATTTACCCCATTTGGACACCAGTTTCTCCCACATTTCCTCAGTAATATCCTCACGTACATCGTTCTCCCAGCTCAATCTCAGACCCGCCAATTTGGGTGCATTGTATTCTCTTATAACATCATAAAATCTTGACGCACCGCCTTTCCTACGCCATCCTTTATAGAATATTTCTTGAATTGCAGTAATCGGGCCACACTTTGGTCCTCCTATTGATGACGATATACAATGTCTAATCTGTAGGAATTTATAAAAGTTTTTATTATCTATATCAAAATCCTCTTTAATATCCTCAAAAGGTAAAACCCCATCTTCCCCGGCTATATCACCTAGTACATGTATCCCCCTTTTAATCCAATCGTCCCATATGACTGATTTCTTACCAATCTTTAGTTTCTTATTATACCATATAGAGGCTCTCGTAGTTAAATATGGGCTATCACCAGTCATTCTGTGCGATTGATTCCAAGTTTCCCTGATAAATGCCATTAAAGGGTTTTTAAAAGGTATAGGTCTGTCTGATTGTGTCAGGAAGGATTCCAGAGATGAGGGATATATCATTTCCTCCTCCATCCTGACCCAAGCAGGTGCCTCCTCAGACGAGTGATTCAATTTGGAGAGCTGGGAGAGCGAGAATGCATAGTGATACCAATCTAGTTTAGGCAAGGATAAGCCGCCATTTTCCTTTGCTGCATACATTTTGGCCCGTCCAAATAGCGGCCTTTTGCCCCCCCACAGATATACATTAATGACTTTGTCATACTGTTTGAGTAACTGGGTCGGGAGAGTCAGCGGCAGCATATATAGGATATAATTTAATTTGGGAGCCAATATCATTTTTACTAAGTTTATCTTCCCCAGGAGGGACATATTCATCTTGGCCCAATTCTGGGTCAGAGCACTAATGTGTTCGATTATAGGGGCAATATTGGCTTGCATCAACTCTTTCAGACCTGGGATCAGCTTTATTCCTAGGTATATCAACCCTGACGGCATCCATCTGTATTGCCACCCCCTTCTGATATCAGGGGGACAACCCTTAGAGAGAGGCATTGCTTCTGACTTGCTCCAGTTGATTGTGTACCCAGATATTTCGGAGAAGGACTCGATAATAGTTCCAATGACCCCAGCTGCTGTTCGGGGATTGCTGGATACCAATAAGATATCGTCCGCATATAAAAATAATTTATGTTCTACCTGCCCCGCTATTACCCCTTTGATGTCCTGATTAGTCCTTAGTGCGATAGCAAGTGGTTCGAGGAAGAGCGCAAACATTTGGGGAGAAAGCGGAGAACCTTGCCTCGTCCCCCGCCCTAGGTTAAAGGGCGAGGATACGATCCCGTTGGTCAATACTGATGCCATCGGATTTGTGTATAACAGTTTTACCCACCCAGTAAACGATGGTCCGAACCCAAAGCGCTCTAGCGTGTGAAATAAGAATGCAAATTCCACCTTATCAAAGGCCTTTTCGGCATCCAATGAGAAGGCCACTGTAGGTTCTGTATCATTCCTGACCTTCCACATTATGTGTAGGAGTCTGCGGATATTATCAGCTGAGTTTCTCCCCTTCACAAAGCCCACTTGATCTGAATGCACCAAAGTTGGTAGTACATCTTCTATTTAGGGATGTCCAATATTATCGGCCGACGGATATTATCGGCCGATATCGGCAGTAAAATGTGATATCGGAAAATATCGGTATCGGTTTAAAAAAAATAAAAAACAATAACAATATTTTTTATATATATATCCAGTGAAATTATTAGTTACCTGAAATTATTCCGTTTTTTGGGATGGGAAACCCTGCATATATCGGTATCGGTTGATATCGGTTGATATCGGTATCGGAAATTAAGAGTTGGACAATATCGGAATATCGGTATCGGTAAAAAAGCCAATATCGAGCATCCCTACTTCTATTCTATTCGCAAGTATCTTTGCCAATACTTTTTCTTCCAAATTGCTCAGGGATATAGGTCTATAGCTTCCACAGCATTGAGGGTCTTTGCCCTTTTTCTGTAGTAACGTAATATATTTGTGTTAACTTCTGAATAAAACAACTTATTAAACACAAGTACATCTTATTGAACATTATTTTGATATTTCATTACCAATTATCATAGCAAAACAGCTTTTTCAAACAGTCTGTAATGCATTTTGGAAACGGGAGATGGGCTCATGGTGTAATGGGCCACCTGGCCTGAGAAACATAAGGAGGAAAGAAAAAGTAAGGACTTACTTCTTGTCATTATTTGGGTAGAACACATATTTTGAATGCCTTCGGCAGGTTTTATTTTTTTTTGATCCATTTTAATCTAGATTAATCTAGATTAAATCCAGGATTGCAGATAGATTAATCTAGATTAAAAAAAATAATCTATGCCCACCTCTAATTTATATATATATTTGTTTTAGTGCTGTCAAAATTAACGCGTGAACTTTGGAGATTAATTAAAATTATGTAACGCGTTACAAACACTTTAATGCCGTTAACGCAGTTTGGTTTACTTCCGGTCGCGTGTGCAGCCAAACTAGATAGAGCGAGCCGCCTGGTTAAAGGACAGTCACTCGCGCGGACAAAAGCGGAAAACTTTTAGGTGAAAAGTTTCAGTTTAAAAAGTTGCCCGACGGCTCGTTGGATAAATGTAAAGCAATTTGCGCAATTTGCAAAGCTGAATTTAACTACCATAGGAGTAGTAAGTTTTTGGCGTATCATCTAAAAGCAAAACATGCTGAAGTTCCCTCCACGGGACATCGCCAATCTACGCTGATGGAGTGTGGTGCTCCGCTCGTGGGCTAACTAAACATGCCAGTGAGAAGGTAACCGACTCCTTGGTTATGTGGATGGCAAGAAACTGCCGGCCAATTAACGTAGTTGAAGACGACAGACTGAGAGAGGTTATTCGAGCGGCATCGGGAGATACTTCTTAATCCACCCTCGAGAGGAACCATAGTGTCGCAAGATCGTTGGGCACTTCAAACATAGTCCATCAAATTCCCAGGAATTAAAGGCGCAGCAAGTTGCACACGGACATAAGCAAGAATCACTCGCCCATCACAGGAGCTTGCCAAACTGCAAAAGCTGGAGGAACTACTTGAACCATGCAGGTAAATTGTTTCTTTCTTGTTTCTCCCTCCTCTCTCGTGTGTGTGTGTTCTCTCTCTCCATGTCTGTGTCCACCTGTGTTCACACACACACACACATACTGTATAGATACATACAGTGGCGGACTGGGACACAAATTCAGCCCGGGACATTCAGACGCACCAGCCCACACACCGGCCCACGCACCGGCCCACGCACCGGCCCCGAAACCGGCCCACACAACGGGCGTTATGAAACACTTGTCCAGTATTAAACAACCCAAGGCTGTGGCTAAGGAGTCAACATCAGGGAGACCAAATCTACACACCGCCCCTAGATGTGCACTCATGCACAGTGCACACACACACACACACACACAGACACACACATACATATACCGTTACTTCCCGTCATTGGCATATGTTTTTTTTTTACTAACATCTTAGTGCCTCATTAGCCTAGGGATTAAGGATACATGAAGTATTAACTACACCATAATAATATTGAGGTTTTGATCCATAGAAAGTAGGGATGTCCGATATTATCGGCCTACCGATATTATCGGCCGATATCGGCATTAAAATGTGATATCGAAAAATATCGGTATCGGTTTTAAAGAAATAATATTTTATTTACATTTCTATAACCTTTATTTACCCAGGCAAGCAAGTAAGAACCAATTCTGATTTTATTTATTGTCAAAAGTATGCATAATGTTGTGTTAATTCCACAACAAGAGATATGTAATTTTAATTACCTGAAATTATTCCATTTCTTGGGGCGGGAAACCCTGCATATATCGGTATCGGTTGATATCGGTTGATATCGGTATCGGAAATTAAGAGTTGGACAATATCGGTATATCGGTATCGGTAAAAAAGCCAATATCGAGCATCCCTAATAGAAAGGTCTGTGCTACACAATTTCAGTTAGATTGGATTTATTGTCCTTTAATTTGGCACTCATGACATTAGTTGCTTGCCGTTTAATCAACATTGAAAGACCCCCCACTTCCTCCCAGACACCCATTCCAAGAGCCTGTTTTCTCTCTCTCTCTCTCTCTCTCTCTCTCTCTCTCTCTCTCTCTCTCTCTCTCTCTCTCTCTCTCTCTCTCTCTCTCTCTCTCTATGTATGTGTCTCTCTGTGTGTGTGTGTCTCTCTCTCTCTGTCTCTCCCTCTCTCTGTGTGTCTCTCACTCTGTGTCTCTCTCTCTGGCTCTCTCTCTGTGTGTCTGTCTGTCTGTCTGTCTGTCTGGACTGGGCTCTCTCTCTCCCCTCAGGGTCAGCTGTGCTGGACTGGGCGCTCTCTCTCTCCTCAGGGTCAGCTGTGCTGGATTGGGCGCTCTCTCTTTCCTCAGAGTCAACTGCATAAGAAGAACATCAGCAATCAATAATAATGGCTTGAATTCATACAGCGTTTTTCAGCCTTTTGAAAACACCCAAAGTAGTAGTAGTAGTAGTAGTAGTAGTAGTTTATTCAGTCATCATCTCACACAATACAATATACCCCATCATTTAACAATATTTGCTTTTACAGTGACTGAAAAGGTACAGACTGAAGCATAATGCTTATATATGCCTGTCCTATATTCTTAACAAAAAATTTAAAAATTGGCGGCTACGTGGCGTAGTGGGCAAGGCGCTCGCCACAAATACTGGAGACGCTGGGCTCGCCTGTTCGAGCCCAGCCCTCCACATTGCTTTCAGTTTAGCTGGTCGTTCATACTAATACACATTGGCCGTATTAGGGGGTGGGAAACTGATGGGTGGGGATTGGGCGTTGTGGACAGCGACTCCTACAGGTCGGTTGGTGTGCCTGCGCAGTAGAATCAGGAAGTGTCGGGGGCAGCGTGAGCCTCCCACGCGTTACTCCTCGCCACTGAGAGATCGAGCTGCGCAGGTGAAAAGATGCGACTGCTGTTACCTCAAGTACCGGAGGGGACTTGTGCTATGTATGACTTAGTCCACATTGCAGCCGGCTTGTGGGAGGCAAGAAACAGCGTTCATGACAGGGGAGGGTTGAATTGGATGATACGAAATTGGGATGGGAGAAAATGTAGAAAATGGGAGAAAAAGTGGATACAAAAAAAAAATTTAAATTAAGACTCCAAAACAGTATTCTAAAAGAAAATAGCAAAAGAAAACAGTATTATTCACCCCTGTAGTTTTCAAAAATAGCTTTACAATTTTTTCTTAAAAACCAAAAGCGAATTACTCATTCTTAACTGTATATCAGCATTGTTCCACAAAGCGCTTCACAGAAACCATCAAGCATTCACACTCACACAGTCATACACTACTGGTGGTTGTGAGCAGCATCAGCAAACACAGCTGCCCTGTGGCAGACTGACGGAATCATGTCTGCTAATCAGCGCCAACCACCATCAACAACCTTCATAAATACATTCAACATTAATGGAATAGGCTAACTACCAACTTAGCTGTAGCAGTTAGCTGTTATATGCAATCACATATGTTTAACTACGGGGTAGTAGTTGACCTAGTTGTTAGCTTAAGCTAGTTAGCTGTGGTTATTTACAAACATGTAGATGAGACTAATCATATACAGTTCGAGAACATGGCTAACAGTTGGGAATTCTAAGGTACATCTTATTTAAGCATGTAAAATGGCAACTAATCAATTCAATCAATTAGATTACCAATATTATATCAACATGAAAATTTGGAAGGGAACATAATAGTATTTTATTTTAGTATTTACTATTATAATATTAGTAGCCGATTAATTTGCAGCCCGTCCTAGGTTCTGATTGGCTCTCTAGGTTAGCACTTTAGCTTCTGATGCTGTGGTGGGCACTAGTCCTAACATTGCTAACTAAACTTTTAGTCAGAGAAAAAACATCACGAGTCACAACTATTTACGTCCACGTGCTGTAAGGAATCAGGAATACGGAAAGCACATTGTCTTGTAATAGAATGACTGAAATCACTGCAAGAGCTAGTATAGGCTAGCTAGCCCTCATGAACCGGCAGACACCAACAGTAGAATATGCACTAGGCTACTGCATGTACCTGTCATGTTACTGTTGGTTCCTTCCACTTGAACTTCATCATCATTAGCAGCAGCAGCGGGTAAACATGTCTGTAATTTTAGAACATTGTTCTGCGTCTTTTACTAGCAATTTTAGTTTTTTAATTCTAGCTTTTTCAGCTCCACCCTTTCTTTTTTTGCATTCTCCATTTCTGCGCTTCTAGGCCTACTCGCGGTTGGGAGGAAACGTGAATCTCATTCACTGATGTCTCATGTCTCATTCAAGACTGGCTAACAAAAGCATGTCTTTCACTTAACACCAAGAAAACAGTGTGTATGATGTTCACAAAGTCACCAGTAGAGGTCACTCACTCTAATGTGTTTCTGGGAGAGGCGGAGCTGGACATTGTACATTAATTCAAGTATCTTGGGGTCACATTGGACTCTACATTGACCTTCAAAAAGTCATGTGAAGAAAGTGACAAACAGTCAAGTTTAACATCGAAAACTTCAGGCAGATCAGGCCCTGCCTGCCAGTTAATGCTGCAAGGATGTTTCTGCATTCAATGATTTTATCACACATCGAGTAGGCCTACTGTTTTATCAACTGGTCTCTTTTATATGTCACTACTCTTACACCAATATAATTACTCTACAAAAAAGCCATAAAAGTATTTGATAGGAAACCAATTTCATTTCATCACTGTAATGTTTTAGAAAAACATAACATGCTAAGTTTCGAGAATTTCCAAGTTTTCAAATATACTTGCTTCATGTACAAGGTTCTGCATGGACTTGCCCCTCCCCCATTGAATGAGTTCATCCAACAGAAAGCAGACACTGGCATTACCACCAGGGCCATCAGTAGAGGGGACTGTAAGGTGCCTTTTCGGTATACTACCATTGCAAAAACTGTGTTCTCTGTTAAAAGTGGTAACTACTGGAATAGCCTGCCAGTTGTGATTAGAGAGTGCCCTACATACTCCATGTTCAAGACCCATCTTAAACTGCATCTTAAGGCAAACCAGAACTGTGATCATTTTTAATCTGATTTAGTTTATGCAACTTGTTTATTGTTTTATTGCCGGCCCACACACTGGCCCACACACCGGCCCACATAATGGCCCACACACCGGCCCACATATGGCCCACACACTGGCCCACACACTACACCGGCCCACACACTACACCGGCCCACACACCGGCCCACATTAGTGGCCCACACACTGGCCCACACACTGGCCCACACACCAGCCCACACACCGGCCCACACACTGGCCCACACACCGGCCCACACACCGGCCCACATACTGGCCCACACACCGGCCCACACACTGGCCCACATTAGTGGCCCACACACCGACTCACACACTGGCCCACACACCGGCCCACAGACTGGCCCACATACTGGCCCACACACCGGCCCACACACCGGCCCACATACTGGCCCACACACCGGCCCACACACTGGCCCACACACTGGCCCACATTAGTGGCCCACACACCGACTCACACACTGGCCCACACACCGGCCCACACACTGGCCCACATTAGTGGCCCACACACCGACTCACACACTGGCCCACACTCTGGCCCACACACTGGCCCACACATCGGCCCACATTAGTGGCCCACACACTGGCCCAAACACTGGCCAAAAAAAAAGTTAAAAAAAAGTTAAAAAAAAGTAAAAAAAAAAAAAATATATATATATAATTTTTTTTTTTTTTTTTTTTGGACCAGCCCACTTTGGTCCCGGCCCATCGGGATTCGTCCCGAACGTCCCGATGGCCAGTCCGCCACTGGATACATACACACACTGTATAGATACACACAGACACTGTATAGATACACACACAGTCACACACTGTATAGATACACACACACTGTATACATACACACACACATACTGTATAGATACACACACAATACTGTATAGATACATACACTCACACACACACACACACCTCACCTCTATGTCAGTCTGAAAGTTGAACAAGGCCACATCGTTCAAAAGAAGCAAGCTTCTTTGTCCCCTGATAACGTAAACAGACTGGTATGCCTCAGTAACTGGCTGAGTGTAAAGAAGGACTAAGCCAAATTGTCTCTATGGAGTGAACAATTTTCAACGTTCTGAACTCTCTTTGCAGTATCTTTGCCTGTTCTTTTTTGCATTGACTCATGCATCTTTTTGAAAATAATCTACCACATTTTTGTTGTTAATATGATTTATATTACTTGTAGTTCATACAAGACATTATCGTCCTCTAAGCCAATCTGCACTTTAACATAGGCCTGGGTTGTTTTTATTTCTTTATTTCAGTGATTCTTGCACATTTGTATTTCACAGGAGATAAACTGTATTCAAATATAAAAGAAAGCTATTAAAAAAGTATTTGAATCTAAATATACTTTCTTTGTGTTGATTCTACATTAATTCCATGATTTTACTCAAGTAAATATCTGTTACAAGCTTCGGTCTTCGGTCGATTTTTTATCTAGATTAATCTAGATTAACTACAGAAAATTGTGAGATTAACTAGTTAATTTTTTTTTATCTATTGACAGCACAAATTTTTTTGTAATAGGCCCTAATCGTTTGGCATTAGATATTGATGGCTAGTGCATTTGTTTGGCTATCGTGTCACAAAGTAAATAAACTCCCTTTGAAACGGTGACCGCTGTGTCATTTATGTTTAACGTAGACCTTTTTTTATTGGTACGTCAGCTCTTTGACTGCCAGAGTGGAGTGGACTCAACCTTGATGACTTGGACTCGGACTCGGGTGATGGGGACTCGACTCGGACTCTTCTTTGGTGACTTGGACTCGAACACTGGGGACTCAAGACTCGACTCGGACTCGAGATTTAGTGACTCGACTACAACACTGGTTCAGACTGCAAGCAAAAGTGGCCGAATCAGGTTTATTTCTTATCTCAGATCAGTGAGAGCAGCTCAAATCACATGGCATCTGATCTCAGATCAGTGAGAGCAGCACCAATCACATGGCATCTGATCTGTTCAATTCTGATTTGAGGCACATTCAAAATGTGGTCCTAAATCAGATACAGGTCAGATTTGTTTTGCAATGCGACCTCAGTCTCAACAGTCATATCAGAAATCATGCATCTATATGTATCCTCACCCTCATTATAACCATAACCCATTATCATCTGATTATGAACTAGTTGATCTCCACTGCAGCTTATGAATTAAACCTTAACCCTTTCACTGTCACACTACAGAAGGTTAACCCTTTACTATCACACTAGGGTTAACCTTCTGTAGTGTGGCAGTGAAAGGGTTAACCGGCTGTTGTGTGGCAGTGAAAGGGTTAACCTTCTGTGTATTGTCGCTAGGGCTGTCCCCGACTAAGGATTTGGATAGTCGATTATGATTGGCCGAAATTTGCTGATATTCGACTATTAGTCGACTATAAAAAAAAAGTAAAATTTGAAAAAAAAAGTAAAAAATATTCCCCCATTTGGGCTGTGGGGGTGCTTAATGTCTGAATGAGTCGACGGAAGGCTTCTTGTCCTCTGCAAAAGCATGCAATTGGTCCACTGATGGATACATCTTGATATTTGTCTAGTCTAGTGTATTCATTACTTCATTAATTAATTCAAATCCTCTTTCAGTGCCTCTGTGCCTGTTTTCGTAGGCAGTTAGCCTCTGGTATACGTGCTATTAGCGTTAGCCACGCTTCTAGGCCTCTTTTCTTTTGGAAATAATGAAAAAAAAAGAAAAAAAATACATTTAAAAAGAAAAACATATGTATATATATTTTCTTTTTTGTATTTGACTAAGAGGTTGGCAGTTGACTACGGCTCCTTTCGACCGATTAGTCGACTATTCGTTAACCGTTTTGGTAGTGCGGCGGTGAAAGGGTTAAACGGTGACCTCAGTATCCTCCATGTTTACTTTCATCTTCTGTTCTGTTTTATTGTTAATTTGCTACAAGTAATAATAATAATAATACACGTTATTTGTATAGCACCTTTCATACAGAAACTGCAGCTCAAAGTGCTTCACAACAGAACAAAAAGACAAAAGGCACAAAATGAGCACATATGAGCAGACATATAAAATCACAGTTTTTCACATTAGGATCTAACATCCCAACAGGCCACCTTGTTTATGGTTTGATTTAAGTTTTTTAGACAATTGTAAAAAAGAGTAAGATAAAATAGACAGTAAAATAGTGCAATAGGTAGTAGAATAGAATATACATGAAATGAGAACATAAAGTGTTAATAAATAGTTCTGGATTACTGGCTGTCACTGTGTGGCAGTGAAAGGGTTAAAGAACACGGGTGGGGGTCTCACCCAGACAGCGGGTCTCGGCGCCGCTCCACAGCCCAGAGAGGAGGCACTCCCTCACAGCCGAGCCCGTCAGAACCCAACCAGAGCCGCAGCTGAACAGGGCCGTCGCCCCGAACGTAGTCTGGGTCCCGATCTTCCTTCCGTCCGGCGGGTGAGGAGGTCCCCACACGAGATGACTGAGAGGGGGGGGGAGAGAGAGGGGGGGAGAGAGAGGGGGGGAGAGAGAGAGAGGGGAGAGAGAGAGAGAGGGGGGAGGGGGGAGAAAGGGGGAGGGGGGGAGAGAGGGGGGGGAGGGAGAAGGGGAGAGAGAGGGGGGAGAGAGAGAGAGAGGGGGAGTAGGGAGAGAGAGAAAGAGAGAGAGGAAGGGGGGGGGAGAGAGAGAGAGAGAGAGAGAGAGAGAGAGAGAGAGAGAGAGAGAGAGAGAGAGAGAGAGAGAGAGAGAGAGAGAGAGAGAGAGAGAGAGGAGAGAGAGAGAGAAGAGGAGGGGGGGGGGGGGGGGGAGAGGGGGTGAGTAAGAGAACAAGATAGAGCGAGTCCGAGAGAATGAGAAAGAGGTTACTGGCCTTCATCTCCACATATCTCATTGTTTCTGGTAGGGATGTTGCTGTTGGCTTTTTTACCTATGCCGATATTGTCCAACTCTTAATTTCCGATACCGATATCAACCGATACCGATATATGCAGGGTTTCCCCCCAAATAACTGAATAATTTCAGGTATTAAACATTACATATGCTCTTGTTGTGGAATTAACACAACATTATGCATACTTTTGACAATAAATCAAATAAGAATGTGTTCTTACTTGCTTGCCTGGGCAAATAAAGGTTAAATAAATGTAAAAAAAATTATAATAAAAAGATAATTCTTGTTTTGATAACGATACCGATCATTTCCGATATTACATTTAATGCCAATATCAGACATCCCTAGTTTCTGGCCTTCCTCTCAACATATCTCATTGTTACTGGCCATTGTTTCTCTATCCCTGCTACCCAGGTCTCTCCAGTTCCCATTGCTCTGAAAGGCTGGTCGCCATGGCAGCATGCAGTGGGAGCGTCCACGGGTCACACCCATTAAGCAGCGGCGCTAACCTAGGCCGAGGCAGGCTGAGCTGGGAACAAGTGTAATTATGTGGTAATGAGGCTGATGGCAGGACCATGAAGTACTAGTGTGAGGTGTGTTTAGTCTGCCTGCAGTGGGTAATGCATGTTGCTGAATGCTGTTATCAGGTGTGCTGTGCTATATACAGATGCAGCTCTCAGGACTCTGGCTCTGCTCTGTTACTGCGGTAATCATGGTAAATGGTAAATGGCTGCTTTTTTATATAGCGCTTGTATCCATAATTCGTTACTCATATTTTACCCATTCACTCACACATTCACACCACATTCACACACCGACGGCGGAGGCAACCATGCAAGGTGCCAACCTGCTCATCGGAGCAATTAGGGTTAACTGTCTTGCTCAAGGACACATCGACACGCTGCCCGGGAGGACGCGGCAATCGAACCGTGAACCTCCAGACTGCCAGACGACTGCTCTACCTCCCGAGCCACTGTCGCCCCTTCATCATCATGCACCAATAACCTGGCAGTGCTGTTAACCAGGCGTTAACGATACTGTGCCCTTGCAGTAGAGGTTCGATTTTTAAGAGCTGGATCTGTATAAATCTTTGTTTGATATTAAAGTCCATCTTATTTGATCTCCTTTTCTTGTTTTTCTTCAAATCTCTTACATCTGACGGATATTCTGAATAAAAAAAAAGGTCTTACTGTCTTTTACCATATGTACTATGCTACTATCTTTATACTACTACCTACTATGCTACTATGTCTATACAACTATCTATTGTGTACTATATGTCTATACTACTACCTACTATGTTAATATGCCTATACACTATGAACTATCCACTATGTTCTGTGGAAGCCCTCCCTGACTACCTCAGAGCACCACAGACCACTGCTTCCTTTAAAAGAGAACTAAAAACATACCTCTTCACGAAAGCCTCCCTTAGTTTTAACCTCTTTATACATGCCTTGTGTGTTTTATCCCCTGTTTATGCTTTTATGCCTTGTTTTTTAATTGCCTATGTTTTTAAAGTCTGTTTTACCCTGTAGCACTCTGAGATTTGGTTTCCAAATGTAGAGTGCACTATAAATCGAATGTATTATATTATTATTATTATTATTATTATTATTATTATTATTATTATTATTATTATTATTATTATTATTATTATTATTATTATTATTATTATTATTATTATTATTATTATTATTATGTCTATGCTACTACCTACTATGCCTATACAACTATCCACTATGTTCTATGCTACTATGTTTATATTACTACCTACTATGCTAATATGTCTAACAACTATCCACTATGAACTATGCCTATCCTATACTAGACTACCACCCATTATGATACCATGTCTCTACTACTCTGCACTCAGAGTGAAGCCGGTGAACAGCAGCCAGAGCTGCACCCGTCCTGCTGAAGTGTCTTTGGATAAAAGCCTTCATGCTAAATGACTTTAATGTCAACGTCTCCAGTCAGATTAGAAACATTAGCAACCCCAGGTGGCCACATGCCACTCACTTCTGCACCGAGGCCTCTCGTTCCGCCAGCTCCACACCCCATTGGCCAGGCACTGGATGTGGGCGGGGCCCACGCGGTAGAACCGGGGTTGCAGGTGAAGATGATCTTGGTGCCGTACTGGTAGTGGGAGCCGTTGACGATCCTCCACTTCCCGTGGTCCAGGGAGAAGGAGCTCAGGCTGGGGGCACACCGTCACTACAGGGGGGGAGAGGACCACGTCAATGCCTGTGAGTCACCACTAGGGCACTGTGGCCAACTGGGAGTGAGTTACTGACGGGCAGACTGATTGAACGAGCGAGGAGATAGACCACCGCAAAACTTCCGGATTCTGAAATCGGGGAGGAGATTGCGGGGGGGTCAAATTAATGAATGGGGATGAGAGCCTTGACATTAAGTGATTGCAGATACGGCTGTGGGGGTGCTAGAGACATGATCGAATAGACTTGTATGCGCCTGAGTCTCCTGAACACGGCGCGAGACATTCCTAATCGATCAGAACTAAATTGGCAGCGAAAAAGACCGTTTTTTTAAGCATCGATTCCCCATGCACATGCGCACATT
>NC_140166.1:147488680-147497957 GCF_963971535.1 Notolepis coatsorum | reverse complement strand
GTTCAATCAATCAGTATATATTTGTTATTTATTTTTGGTATAGTGCATCATTTAATGTTGCCCAGTTGTGGCCTGTTGAGGGGCAATACATATCAAAAGTTCCAAAACATCTATTGTGTTTGTATGATCCACTATATAAACATAGTAATTATAATATCTACATACATGGCATTTGATTGGAGGCTAGTCTCACTTTGTCCCACAGCAACATTAGAATAGTTTAGATTTGTGTGTTGTTTATGTAAAAAAAAAAGATCTTGAAAGAAACACAATAGTTACTTTCTGAAGTAACTAGTTACTTTTATAATTTGTAACTGAGTAAGTAATTTAGTTACTTTTTGGAAGAAGTAACTAGTAACTGTAACTAGTTACTTTTTAAAAGTAACTTGCCCAACACTGCTTACCAGTACGCCTGTACCGGTTCCGCAACTGTAAGTTACTTCCGGGGTAGGCCTGATTGGCCCCGACAGGCACGTGACGCGGCAAACTCAGGACGCGCAACGAGGCTGCTGAGAGCTGTCGCGCGGAAATAGGCTGTCTATTGCCATTCTCTAACACAAACTCTAACCTTAACCAGCTCCTTAACAGCGCCTAAACTTAACCGTTCTAACCTTAACCAACTCCGAAACAATGCCTAACCTTAACCTTAACCTTAACCATGCCTAACCTTAACCATAGAAAGAATATTGCCATTCTCTAAGACAAACTCTAACCTTAACCAGCTCCTTAACAGCGCCTAAACTTAACCGTTCTAACCTTAACCAACTCTGAAACAATGCCTAACCTTAACCTTAACCATGCCTAACCTTAACCGGCGAAAGAATACACGTTAAAAAATAAATCATGTTAAAAAAAAAAATTTGATGGGATTCGAACTCGTCAACAACGGACCGCAGGACCGCTGCTCTGCCAGGTGAGCTGAAGCGCCGAATGAAAATCATGGCGGATTAGGGCGCTTACATAATTCCGCAAGCTCTGCCGCTCCGCTCCGCGGAGCGTGCCGCGCGGCAGAGAAAGTTGCGCGTCACGTGCCTGTCGGGGCCAATCAGGCCTACCCCCGGAAGTAACTTACAGTTGCGGAACAGTTACAGGCTACCAGTACCTGTAAGAAGGAAGGAGAAGATGCTGCTATGACGCCTGGATTTCCACAAGGGGATCAATAATATAGAAGGCGTGTCTTCAGTTTAGTTCAGTTATTTTTTATTTCTGGCTTTGGACACATAACAACGGTCATTCCATAAATCACCAAACCTTTACCAGCTGCTATTGCAGCATTGTCCAATTGTCCGAAAAGGGCTAGGGAGAAGCACTAGGCTTGTCAGGCCCTACCCCTGAAGACTTACGTTTCATTTTATTTATTTATTTTTTATTTACATACATACATAGTAGACACATATAGTAGACATTTCAGTATAGTATATCTGCAGTATATATAATAGTATATAGTACATAGTGTATACAGCACATATATAATGTGATGTGAGATATATAGTACATGATATATACAATACAATATAGTACCATAATATAATAGTACATACTGCAAATATAGTTCAATATAATATACAAATGAATTATAATATGATTATATAATGTGATATGATATAGCACACAATACAGTATCATACGTATTTATTATTATTATATATATTTTTTATATGCCATTAAAGCTCTTCTTCCCTTCTGTACCTATCAAAAATAGATTTTTTTTGTCTAGATTTGAATTGATTTATGTTTTCACAATATTTTAGTTCATCCTGTAGCCCATTCCACAGGGTGGCTCCGTAAGAGGAGATACACATTATTTTCAGGTTGGTTTTCATCACAGGTTTTTTGAAGTTCAATGGTCCTATCCAGATATGTGCTTCTTACATTTACCTGTAATTGATTATTTCTTGCTTTGTACATAACTTGCAGAGTTTTAAAGTTGACCATATCAATGAACTTCAAAATGTGTGATTGTAGAAACAGTGTGTGTGTGTGGTCCCGATATCCTGCATTGTTTATTACTTTTATTGCTCTTTTTTTGTAGCATAGTCAATGTATTTATGGTTGTTTTGTATGTGTTACCCCATACCTCTGTGCAGTAATGCAGGTAAGGCAAGATCATTGCACAGTACAGAGTGTGCAATGAGTTGGGATTGAGTACATGTCTCACCTTACTAATAATTGAGATGCTCTTTGCCATCTTAGCCCTCACATATTCTATATCTTCTATGTCTTAAGTCACCATCATGAGTTCTGCAGGTCAGATTAATTATATTTCCCTCAACTATTACGACTCCTGTCCCGGTAGCCTGCCTGCTCAGTCAGCCAAATGAAAAGCACTCTGGATAGTTTATGTCATCTTCATGTGAGCGTGCCCTCCTGTCGTTCAAACGGCAGCTTATCATTTCATAATGGCTACAGCTACTGGGCAGGCACGTGTACAGATAGCAGCCTAACGGGGCTCGAGCCCTTTTGCCCTCTGAGTCAAAAAGGGCACTCTTTTCCAGCTGGTATTAATTGTATAAAGTTTTTTCTTAATTTTTTTATTCAAATTCTATCAAATATAAAGAAGAAAATGTATAGTAGCAACCACAAAAGAATACACCACATCAATTTAAAACATAGTGTGGTTATGGATGTTGGCGGTGGGAATAGTGCATGTCAGTAGGGTGAGTGCCCTTTTTTTTGTGTTGAGCCCCTGCCCCCCAAAATGTCTGTGCATGGCCCTGCTACTGATAAATTGTCTAAAGGTTCAGTTCATCACAAATATTTGGGGCTATGGAGGAAGACGATAAGGATGAGGTGCTTGCACAACGGTGGAACAAACTTCCCACCACAGTCAGGAACACAACCAATCTTTCGTCGTCGACTAAAAACACACTTTCTTCAATCAATATCTGGAAAAAAGAATTGGGAAAAACGAATAACCTTTTTACTGTCTTCTACTATCATGAACTCTTCCACTAATTAATCTTCCTCGTCTATATTACTACCTACTATACAAATTATGTCTACTACTACTATGCACTCAACACTGCAGCGCCCACGTTTCAACACTTTGATGGACATTGTTATTCAGTTGTGCCTTCCTGCTGACCTGTCGTACAGAACCTTCCTGCTGACCTGTTGTACAGAACCTTCCTGCTGACCTGTTGTACAGAACCTTCCTGCTGACCTGTTGTACAGAACCTTCCTGCTGACCTGTTGTACAGAACCTTCCTGCTGACTTGTCGTACAGAACCTTCCTGCTGACCTGTTGTACAGAACCTTCCTGCTGACTTGTTGTACAGAACCTTCCTGCTGACTTGTTGTACAGAACCTTCCTGCTGACTTGTTGTACAGAACCTTCCTGCTGACTTGTCGTACAGAACCTTCCTGCTGACCTGTTGTACAGAACCTTCCTGCTGACTTGTCGTACAGAACCTTCCTGCTGACCTGTTGTACAGAACCTTCCTGCTGACCTGTTGTACAGAACCTTCCTGCTGACTTGTTGTACAGAACCTTCCTGCTGACCTGTCGTACAGAACCTTCCTGCTGACTTGTTGTACAGAACCTTCCTGCTGACTTGTTGTACAGAACCTTCCTGCTGACCTGTCGTACAGAACCTTCCTGCTGACCTGTTGTACAGAACCTTCCTGCTGACTTGTTGTACAGAACCTTCCTGCTAACTTGTCGTACAGAACCTTTCTGCTGACCTGTTGTACAGAACCTTCCTGCTGACCTGTCGTACAGAACCTTCCTGCTGACTTGTTGTACAGAACCTTCCTGCTGACTTGTCATACAGAACCTTCCTGCTGACTTGTCGTACAGAACCTTCCTGCTGACTTGTCGTACAGAACCTTCCTGCTGACTTGTCATACAGAACCTTCCTGCTGACTTGTCGTACAGAACCTTCCTGCTGACTTGTTGTACAGAACCTTCCTGCTGACTTGTCGTACAGAACCTTCCTGCTGACTTGTCATACAGAACCTTCCTGCTGACTTGTCGTACAGAACCTTCCTGCTGACTTGTTGTACAGAACCTTCCTGCTGACTTGTTGTACAGAACCTTCCTGCTGACTTGTTGTACAGAACCTTCCTGATGACTTGTTGTACAGAACCTTCCTGCTGACCTGTTGTACAGAACCTTCCTGCTGACTTGTCGTACAGAACCTTCCTGCTGACTCTTTGTACAGAACCTTCCTGCTGACTTGTCATACAGAACCTTCCTGCTGACTTGTTGTACAGAACCTTCCTGCTGACTTGTTGTACAGAACCTTCCTGCTGACTTGTCGTACAGAACCTTCCTGCTGACTTGTTGTACAGAACCTTCCTGCTGACCTGTCGTACAGAACCTTCCTGCTGACTTGTCATACAGAACCTTCCTGCTGACTTGTTGTACAGAACCTTCCTGCTGACCTGTCGTACAGAACCTTCCTGCTGACTTGTTGTACAGAACCTTCCTGCTGACTTGTCGTACAGAACCTTCCTGCTGACCTGTCGTACAGAACCTTCCTGCTGACTTGTCGTACAGAACCTTCCTGCTGACTTGTTGTACAGAACCTTCCTGCTGACTTGTTGTACAGAACCTTCCTGCTGACTTGTTGTACAGAACCTTCCTGCTGACTTGTCGTACAGAACCTTCCTGCTGACTTGTTGTACAGAACCTTCCTGCTGACCTGTCGTACAGAACCTTCCTGCTGACTTGTCATACAGAACCTTCCTGCTGACTTGTTGTACAGAACCTTCCTGCTGACCTGTCGTACAGAACCTTCCTGCTGACTTGTTGTACAGAACCTTCCTGCTGACTTGTCGTACAGAACCTTCCTGCTGACCTGTCGTACAGAACCTTCCTGCTGACTTGTCGTACAGAACCTTCCTGCTGACTTGTTGTACAGAACCTTCCTGCTGACTTGTTGTACAGAACCTTCCTGCTGACTTGTTGTACAGAACCTTCCTGCTGACCTGTCGTACAGAACCTTCCTGCTGACCTGTTGTACAGAACTTGTACTTTGGCTTTGGATAACAGCGTTCAGCTAGATGACTAAGTGTGTTTAGTGGTCTGATCATACAGGCAGGAGACCTGAGACACGCTGCTTCTGTCCACGCTGCGTTTGACAGGACCGCCACTTGGTGCCATTGTGTTAATACTAAGACACGATGCTAATTACTAATTAAAACTCAGCACATAGACACAGACACATTCACACACAGACACATTCCTCCATAACACTGAAGACACAGACAATCATAGTGGCCCTTAGACACTCCCTACAGATGGGTGACCTGGCCAGATCAACCCAGTCTCAGATTCAGACAAATAACTTACTTAAATTAACCTACTGTCACAAGTGTCACAAACCGTTAAAATACGACCCCCAAAGCAACATAACATCTATACATCTTTTCGAACAAGCAAGCCCACTCAACCATTATCAATGATCCTTATCAATAAGCCAGACTTAAGCCAGAGGCCAATATTACGATGTGATTACAGACATCACACACACACACACACGCTACCTACGTTACACACACAAATGCTACATTACGACAAAAAATTACAATACGACAATAACGACATAGCTCCGCGGCTAACAACAGCAACAATTACATGCCCA
Organism: Notolepis coatsorum; assembly: GCF_963971535.1. NCBI lineage: Eukaryota > Metazoa > Chordata > Actinopteri > Aulopiformes > Paralepididae > Notolepis > Notolepis coatsorum. Next base: position 147,492,370 of record NC_140166.1, on the reverse strand, counting down.
CAGACTAAAACATTAATGTCACGACACTAAAGCATATCTATCTATCAATCAATCAATCAATCAATCAATCAATCAATCAATCAATCAATCTATCTATCTATCTATCTATCTATCTATCTATCTATCTATCTATCTATCTATCTATCTATCTATCTATCTATCTATCTATCTATCTATCCTATCTATCCTCCCAGATAGTCTTGTTTTGCAGGTTTATTTCTGCAGCCTCAAGAGTCCATTTCTAGCCTGTTGCCATTAGTTTAAATAACCATGAAAGATCTGGCAGGGTTTTAGAGGGTTAGGGTTATGGCTATATACACGGCTTTACATCTAACTGGATGAATATTCACTGTGACGTCGGTTTTCTTCAATATTTTAACAGTTACATTTTTTTATGGAGGGGATTAACACATACAGCTAAAACTAGAAATCCGGCTGTCACACGAAGCTTTCGACTGCATGCAGTTAGCGGCAGCGGCTCAGGAGGTAGAGCGGTCGTCTGGTAATCTGAATGTTCCCGGCTCGATTACGGCTCCTCCTTTGAGTAAGACACTTAACTCCTAACTGCTCCCGATGAGCAGGTAGGCACCTTGCATGGCCGCCTCCGCCGTCGGTGTGAATGTGTGAGTGAACGGGTGAATGTAAGGCATGAGTTGTGAAGCGCTTTGGATAAAAGCTGCTCCTAAGTGACAGCCAGTGGCTCAGCCTCCCTCCTTCTGAGTGACAGCCAGTGGCTCAGCCTCCCTCCTTCTGAGTGACAGCCAGTGGCTCAGCCTCCCTCCTTCTGAGTGACAGCCAGTGGCTCAGCCTCCCTCCTTCTGAGTGACAGCCAGTGGCTCAGCCTCCCTCCTTCTGAGTGACAGCCAGTGGCTCAGCCTCCCTCCTTCTAAGTGACAGCCAGTGGCTCAGCCTCCCTCCTTCTGAGTGACAGCCATTGGCTCAGCCTCCCTCCTTCTGAGTGACAGCCAGTGGCTCAGCCTCCCTCCTTCTGAGTGACAGGCAGTGGCTCAGCCTCCCTCCTTCTGAGTGACAGCCAGTGGCTCAGCCTCCCTCCTTCTGAGTGACAGGCAGTGGCTCAGCCTCCCTCCTTCTGAGTGACAGCCAGTGGCTCAGCCTCCCTCCTTCTGAGTGACAGCCAGTGGCTCAGCCTCCCTCCTTCTGAGTGACAGGCAGTGGCTCAGCCTCCCTCCTTCTGAGTGACAGCCAGTGGCTCAGCCTCCCTCCTTCTGAGTGACAGCCAGTGGCTCAGCCTCCCTCCTTCTGAGTGACAGCCAGTGGCTCAGCCTCCCTCCTTCTGAGTGACAGCCAGTGGCTCAGCCTCCCTCCTTCTGAGTGACAGCCAGTGGCTCAGCCTCCCTCCTTCTGAGTGACAGCCAGTGGCTCAGCCTCCCTCCTTCTGAGTGACAGCCAGTGGCTCAGCCTCCCTCCTCCTTCTGAGTGACAGCCAGTGGCTCAGCCTCCCTCCTTCTGAGTGACAGCCAGTGGCTCAGCCTCCCTCCTCCTTCTGAGTGACAGCCAGTGGCTCAGCCTCCCTCCTTCTGAGTGACAGACAGGGGCTCAGCCTCCCTCCTTCTGAGTGACAGCCAGTGGCTCAGCCTCCCTCCTTCTGAGTGACAGCCAGTGGCTCAGCCTCCCTCCTTCTGAGTGACAGCCAGTGGCTCAGCCTCCCTCCTTCTGAGTGACAGCCAGTGGCTCAGCCTCCCTCCTTCTGAGTGACAGCCAGTGGCTCAGCCTCCCTCCTTCTGAGTGACAGCCAGTGGCTCAGCCTCCCTCCTTTTGAGTGACAGCCAGTGGCTCAGCCTCCCTCCTTCTGAGTGACAGCCAGTGGCTCAGCCTCCCTCCTTCTGAGTGACAGCCAGTGGCTCAGCCTCCCTCCTTCTGAGTGACAGCCAGTGGCTCAGCCTCCCTCCTCCTTCTGAGTGACAGGCAGTGGCTCAGCCTCCCTCCTCCTTCTGAGTGACAGCCAGTGGCTCAGCCTCCCTCCTTCTGAGTGACAGACAGTGGCTCAGCCTCCCTCCTTCTGAGTGACAGCCAGTGGCTCAGCCTCCCTCCTTCTGAGTGACAGCCAGTGGCTCAGCCTCCCTCCTTCTGAGTGACAGCCAGTGGCTCAGCCTCCCTCCTTCTGAGTGACAGCCAGTGGCTCAGCCTCCCTCCTTCTGAGTGACAGCCAGTGGCTCAGCCTCCCTCCTTCTGAGTGACAGCCAGTGGCTCAGCCTCCCTCCTTCTGAGTGACAGCCAGTGGCTCAGCCTCCCTCCAGTAGATACCAGTTTCCTCTCTGTGCGTTCAGTAGAAAGCTATCTGACTGCATGTTAGCCTAGCTTAGCACAATGAATGGAAGCGGAGATGGCATTGTCCAACTAACACCTCTCCTGAAGGCTAACCGGCCATTTGATTTGATTTGATTTGACATTTAAAAAAATACAAGATTCCAGAAAAACGTCAAGGATGCTACACAAAAAAATTCAAGACTTATTTCCATTGTGGTCCTTAATCATCATGTCATCATCGGGAGCAATTAAGGGTTAAGTGTCTTGCTCAAGGACACTTCAACACAGTACACCAGGCTGTCTATCATCATTCACCTCGGGGCCTATCTGAGGCCTCGGGTCCACCAACCGTGACTGGATTTAACCCTAACCCTACCGGCGGTCTCCGGAGTCCACCAGGATTATACCACTTTGTTACACTCGTGTTCTGGCTGTTCGGTCCCCCGGCCGCATTCCAGCGTCTCACATGCTGCTGCATATGTTACCGTTCACAGGAACAGCTGGGCGGAGGGGCATATGGTGCAGGTGAGGACCGCGATCGAGTCACCGAGACAGACTGGGCTCACCGCTAACCCCCGAGAAGTGTGTTGCCGGGCCTGAGGGAGGGAGGCGAGGGGGGGGGGGGAGGGAGGAGGAAGGGATGGAGGGGGGAGGTGACGGGGTACGGCTCGGGGGAGGGAGGGAGGCGAGGGGACCGGGGTACGGCTTGGGGGTGGCGGGCGGGCACGACCCCAGGTAGATGAGGCAGCAGCGATCGCAGCTGGCAACGAGACCAAGAGAGAGGAAGTGAGGCGGGTCCTGGGCCTGGCGGGCCGCTGACCAGCCCCCCCCCCCCCCCCCCCCCCCCGAGCAATGCCAGCTGGCGCCGGAGAGGGTGGAACTCTGTGGAGAGACGCTGCTTCACTCTGTGGTGGAACTGTTTTAAAAAGTGAACCAATCAAATACAGGGGACATGATCTCTCTGGCCGGGAGAAAGGTCCCACAATTATGTGAGCCTGCTTCTTAACACTTTGATTGCCAGGCAGCAGGGGGCACTGTGGGCCTTCAGTGCCAGCGTTCTATTCAATGGAGAGCATTGCGTGTTTGCAGTGCTAAAAACTATATTTTATATTATAGCTATGGATCTAATAACGCCGTCGATTGTCAGTAGGTTTCTTCCGGTCAACGTGCAAAAAACTGATTCTTTTTTCACCTATACATTTCCGTTTTATACCGTGGTAAATATGAGTATAGTGGTAGAGTGTTCCTCTGTAATTCCAGGGAACTCTGTCAAAACAGCCCTTTAGTCAAATCCACTTATCACGTTGCCATTTTTCCCCTGATTATCATGCTGAGGAAGGGGGGGGGGGTGTTGGGAGGGTCGGGTGAGGGCATGAATGGGAGTGCACGAGACAAGTCTTGGCTCCCCCCCGCATGGGGATG
>NC_140166.1:147433680-147483680 GCF_963971535.1 Notolepis coatsorum | reverse complement strand
GCCCGGCGGAAATAGAGCAATGCATCACTTCATCACTTTTCAAGACCATGCATGGAGGACAACGGTTTACCCCAGACTCCCAGAGGCACCAGCTTAATAATCATTATAATACTTAACCTCTTACCATGCAACGGCCCGAATTCGGGCTGTCATGCCCATGCACGCACATCGCATCACTCTGCGATCTTCTACCGGCTCAGGCTGCATTTTTCACAGAACATATATTATTCGAAACATCTATTTGCCGCCGTTCGAACGCCACCTCACTCGACTAATTCCGTGCCTCGGTTCTCGAGTTACATGACGATATGTCAGGCGAGCGACTTTTTACAGGCAGCGAGTCAAATGACCACGTCGGACTGTATATGCTGACCAATCACCGTTGATGGCAAAAATTATTGGTCAGTGTTGTAGCCAACGAGTGTCTGCTTCCAACGATACCCGTGGGGGGGGGGGGGGGGGGGGGGGTGCGAATATAGGAAGTAGGTGAAAGTTGAAGAGCGAACATGAGTTGTGACTCAGACTTCAGAACGCACAGAGGTGGATGGCCACGGAGGATTTTGGAATTTTTTTTTTTGGGACACGGTTTATTAAAACTTTTCTCAAGCACTAAAGTTTTTTAAAGTTCAACTCAAGTTCAAACCTCTCTTACTTGGGTTAGCACTAAAAGTGATTATCTTAGCACTAAAAGTGATTATCCGAGGGTGCGTCGAGACGACACAGTGGTGGTGGGCCTGATCTCTGCCAACGACGAGAGGGCCTACCTGGAAGAGGTCAAGGTCCTGGCGGGATGGTGCCAGGAAAACAGCCTCTCCCTGAACGTCAGCAAAACAAAGGAGATGATTGTGGACTTCAGGAGGTCGGGGGTCAAGGACTACAGCCCCCTCAGCATCGACGGGGCACCGGTTGAGAGAGTCAACAGCTTTAAGTACCTCGGAGCCTACATATCCGAGGACTTGACATGGACCACACACATTGACAGTGTTGTGAAGAAGGCACGACAACGCCTCTACTTCCTCAGGCGCCTAAGGAAGTTCCAAGTCAGCCAGAAGATCCTTAAGAACTTCTACTCATGTACAATAGAGAGCATCTTGACCGGCAACATCACCTCCTGGTTTGGGAATAGCACTGCACAAGACCGAAGCAGACTACAAAGAGTGACACGTTCAGCCGAACGCACAATTGGAGGAGGGCTCCCCACCCTCCAGAACATTTACTACAAGCGTTGCAAGGGCAAGGCTAAGAGAATCATTAAAGACTCCAGTCACCCGAACAACTGCCTCTTTGAACTGCTGCGGTCAGGCAAGCGATACCGGAGTCTCAAGGCGAGCACAGAAAGACTCAGAAGAAGCTTCTATCCCCAGGCCATCAGGCTGCTAAACGAACAATGAATGAACACTACACAACAACAACCACCAAACGCACATAGCACACACATCCACACGCACACACTCACTTTAAACAAACACACTGTAGCACCCACTCCACACACTTTATAGCACACACCCACTTTAAACAAACACACTGTAGCACCCACTCCCCACACTTTATATTTATGGATGAAGGATTGCACTACAACTCGTACACCTTACTGTAAATTGTACCTAAAACTGTACCTCATCCCATTTCTGCTTTGCACTAGATAGAACTGTACATTAGTACACTGCATAGTATTGTGTATTGTATATTATATGGTAACTCAGAACATTGTACATATGTCTATACCGAACACTGTGACCTCATTTTTCTTCTTCTAAATTCATGCTATATTATGTTATTATGTTATTTGATACTATCTTGTCTAGCACAGTCTCTGGAGCGTAACAGTAAGAAGCATTTTGTATGAAAGTATTCTGTACTTCTGTATGACAACTATTAAAGAACTTGAACTTTTTGCATTACGTTAGCCTCATAGCATAATTGCCTAAGAAATTTTTTGGCCAAATTGATATTTCTGCCTAACTCTACTCTCTTCACACTGCTGCACCACCCTGGCTTAGTGGCTGTGTCCTCAAGCCAATCAGAACCTTGTTATTTTAAGAATCGCTTTCTGCCTAACTCACTCGTGTGACTTGTGCGAAAATTCGTTTTTTCTTCTTTTCCGAAAGTCTTGAAAAATGATGTAGCAGCCTGAATATTCTACAAAGTATTCAGTAGTGCTAACTAACTGTTACTTTCCCTGTGTGTGTATAACGTGTGATTTACAGTGTTCCTTTGGATAGACTAACAGTGTTCCTTTGGATAGCTCGCCCAGTCTAACGATGAGGTGAGGTGCTACTCTTCTCCTGATGCAGTATGGATTACTAGCAATAACATTGAGCCCTTTTTCCCTTTCTGGAGCGGTCCTTGCGTGGGACCAGTGGAGGTTGCCAGCAGGGGGCGGAGTGGCAGTGGTGGCAGGTGGAGCAGTGGAGAGAAGCAAGCAACGAGGAAGAGGGAATTACCTGGAGGCGAGGGGAACAGGAAGTTCTCTTCGGCATTGGACTTGGCCGTGAACAGTCGCAGCCACAACAGGCGTGTGCTTTGGAATAGCCCCGTTGAAGAAGTGAAGTTGGAGAGCCCCGTCGGAGCGAGCGACGGGTGATGAGACATACTTGCTAGTGACAGGTTATCCTAGAAGTATCAGCGATAGTGTGTGAGTAAGAGAAACTGAACCCAAGGACTAACGTCTAGAGCTAACGAGACTAACGTCTAACGTTATCGGGTTATAGTAGTTACTGTGTGCGGTATAGTAGTATGCTGCTAACGGCTCCGTCTGACTTGAGTAGACTACCGGGCGCGAGGCGCTGAAGAGACCGGTGGTATAGCCAGCCACGTTGCGTTAGCAGTGTAACCGAATAGCAGGAGGGTGCGTCGAGACCCAAAGCTTAGCTGTGTTTAAGGTAGCCAAAGTATTAGCTCGCGCGACAGAAGCAAGCCAGCAACAGCACCGGTGGACGTTTCCCAGATGGTACAGAGGACGCCTCTTCCCACCAGCAGAGGACGCCATACAGCAAGCTCTGCCAGCTAACCACTGCCTGCTGTTTGCCCAGCCTGCTGGCTGTGCTCGCGGATCGCCGACGCCATCTTGTCATCCGGACTAGCGGTGACAAGAGTGGGTCCGCCATCTTGGCTAAGTACTAACAGTACCACGTGTATCAACAGCAACGTCCATTGAAGTGAACGCTAACAACCAGTGTCTAAGTTAGGTTAGGTTTTCTTTGGTAACGTGGGCCCACATTTATTGGTTTATTTTGTTATTTGTTTATTTGTTTATTTGATTCTTGAATGCCCAATGTGTCTACATTCTATGCCTGGGTTCCCCCAGTACAAGCGGGGTGGTTTAATGTATTGAGCACTCGGTGCCTATGGTGGGAAGAGCTTCCCCTACATTGATAACAAGAGCACCCGGTGCCATATATTAAGAGTTAACGTTGTAGTGTATAACCTGCCCAGGCTTCACTAACGTAGACCTAATTGGGATCATTGTGTGTGTCTCTTTCTTTGAGTTCCATTTGCTATTCTAACCTCTGGGTAAATATTGTGACTGCATAATTATTTAACCCTTACACCCCATTTACAGAATAGCATTTGAAGGGCCTATACAGGTGGTCAAGGAAGGGTACTGCTTAAAGGGAAGCCCAATAATACTATTGAACTGACAGTCACTGGGTGTGGGAGGGCTGTCGGAGGTACTGAGGGAGTGAGGGTGCGTGGGGAGCTACTGCTGACCGCCTTGGAAGGCGAGGGAGACCAGAGTACCAATCCCCAGGTTAGTAAATCCTGGGCCCCATCCACTCCAACTGCAAGCCCTCCAGAACGACGTTCCGGGCCAAAGACGGGGGTACATATAGGTCCAATACTATAGTATCCTACTACCCAGTGTCTGTGTACTACTACTCCCACAAGCAGGGATAATCCACCCTTCTACAATGACTTAGGCAATTATGCTATGAGGCTAACGATTAGTAACTTCAGAATGTTATCTTTCAAAAGCGACCAGGCTCATGCAAGTATAAAGTATAAAGCTAAGCTTTACAAAAAAAGTATGCAGTCCTCAAGTTCAAGTAAAAAGAAATGGCCACTTTTCTGCCTGCCTGTTAACACATTGGACGCCAAAAACGAGTATACTCGTTATTGCCCGCCATGCGTTGTGCACCAGAAACGAGTTAACTCGTTTTTGGGATCAATATTTAATTTTTTCGCCATGGCATTCATAATTCATCCAGCCTCCCTCCGTGACTGCAGCTGGACCTGTCTGATATTGCAACGCATCAATACCGCCATCTGGTGGATGTCGGGCGAGTTACACTCCAAGCCAAACCGGAAGTGGCGCTCGTGCATCGAGGAAATTCCTCCGGCAGTAATATCTTGTAGCGTGGGTCTAGATACACACTCGAGGTGCATGGGATCGCTTTCTAAACCCAATAATCAATATGATTTTGGCGTTTATATGCGTCATACAAACGGGAAATGGATCTAGCAGATCGACGTCAAATATTGGAATATTTTTCCTCCAGTCTCATCGGCGAACGGTAAGAGGAATATAACGTTATTTTCAGCCCGATTGTTTATTCATTTCAAGGCAAATCCATCTGATCAACGTATCAACCCTTAGTAAGAAAAGACGCTACTGACGATCAAGGAATTATAAATGACCCCCCCCCCCCCCCCCCCCCCCTTTTCTTTCATGAAGAGCATAATATATACCGATCATATACATTTGAATTTTTTAATATAGTGTTTAATAGGAAAGAAACGCCAATCGATAATCTATCATATGCGTCAGGGCCTATAACTCGCGTTTTAGGAATTACTGCAGAAAACCTTAAAAACATACTTATATTCTCGATGGTACTAACACGACAATGTATGAATGAAAAATATAACGTTCCCACATCCGGAACGATAGATACCCGATGTTGAATGGCCACAGTAATGTCGATATAGCTATAATATTTAAAAAGTGATAGCCCTGCAAAGAAGGTAAACATCTCCATAGGGTTACAGCACTGGCACACTGGGCATAAGGATGGGCACAAGGCCTGGCAGACAATGTGTTAAGAGGTTAAAATAATAAGAATATTATTCCCCAGCCTCTGGTCAGCAGGTGTAGTTCCTGACGAGGAGCGTGACGGAGGTCTTGGTTCTCCGTAGCCACCGGACACTTAGCAGGACTAACCCTAACGCTAACTTAGCAGAACTAACGCTAACTTAGTAGGACTAACCCTAACTTAGTAGGACTAACCCTAACGCTAACTTAGCAGAACTAACCCTAACGCTAACTTAGCAGAACTAACGCTAACTTAGCAGAACTAACGCTAACTTAGCAGAACTAACCCTAACGCTAACTTAGCAGAACTAACGCTAACTTAGTAGGACTAACCCTAACTCAGCAGGACTAACCCTAACTTAGCAGGACTAACCCTAACTTAGTAGAACTAACCCTATCCCACGTTCCTCGCCAAAAAGTACACATAATGTGCCAAACCACCTGCGGATCAGAGGCTGGTGAATACGTTTAAATATATATATACAAATGTTTATATATATAATATATAAATAATATATTTTAAATCAGGCTTGAAGCTGCCTCTGGTTTCGGCGCAGGGATGCAGGGTAAACTCCCGCTGGCTAATTTCTCTTAAAGTGGCCTACTGCAGCTGTAAGTGATAATAAGAGAGAGAGAGTGAGATGTGAACAGGGATACATACTTTGATACTCACCCACGTATCTGATGTGGAAGCCCCGCCGATTGGTGCCGTGGTCTGAGGACCATCTGAGGAGCAGCTGGTGGCCGGTGGTGGTCAGCGTGAAGGGAGTGGCCAGGTCCCCGCTCAGAGAGGACAGGCTCTGGCTGTAGATGTTAGGGCCTGGAGGGGAGGGAGGGGAGGGAGGGAGGGAGGGAGAGGAGGGAGGGGGGAGGGAGGGAGAGAGAGAGAGGGAGGGAGGGAGGGAGGGAGGGAGGGAGGGAGGGAGGGAGGGAGGGGGAGGGAGGGAGGGAGAGGGAGAGAGGGGGAGAGGGGGAGGGGGGAGGGAGGGAGGGAGGGAGAGAGGGAGGGGGGAGGGAGGGAGGGAGGGAGGGAGGGAGGGGGAGGGGGAGGGAGGGAGGGAGGGAGGGAGGAGAGAGGGAGAGAGAGAGAGGGAGAGAGAGGGGGGGGAGGGAGAGAGGGAGGGGGGAGGGGGCGAGGGAGGAGAGAGGGAGAGAGAGGGAGGGGGTAGGGAGAGAGGGAGGGGAGGGAGGGAGGGAGGGATAGAGAGGGGGAGGGAGAGAGGGGGAGGGAGGGAGGGGGGGAGGGAGGAGAGGGGAGGGAGAGAGGGGGGGGATGGGGGAGGGAGGAGAGAGGGAGAGGGAGAGAGAGGGAGGGGGGAGGGAGAGAGGGAGGGAGGGGGAGGGGGAGAGAGTGGGAGAGAGATAGAGAGATCAGAGGGAGGGGAGAGAGAGAGACACACACACACACAGGAACACACAGGAACACGCACACAGAATAAGAGCATAAAGTGCAGACATAGGATGAGTATAAATATAGACAGAATAAGAGAAGTACAATAAAATAGACTAATAAATTGTGTGTGCTCACTGAAAATAAATAAATACAATTAAGATAAAAAGAGAAATCTTGTATCTTGGATCTCGGTCCATGAGACTGAATATTAAACATTAAGCCCGATCGGCCCGGTACCGCATTGATATTTGTTTCACGTCATACATAAATCAATACAGTTCATGTTGCGTTTCTTTTCAAATGTAGCCAAGAGTAAAGACCCTAACCCTGTCAAGACAGCAGTCAAAGTGTATATTTTCATGATTTTAAGTGTTTATTAGCGAAATATGAGTTTGTAAAAATCTACGCGTATTGCATCGGAAACCCGATGTTTTGACACGGGGAAATGACGCCGCCATGAAATAGTTGTAGTCCTAAGAGAGAGGAGACCCAGGGCTTTTGATGGACGTTTAAATTTCATAAAACTACACTACCCAGAGCCTTTAGAAAGGTGCAGAAGAAAAGCTTTCCCCCCGCAAAAAATATATATGATTGAATTTATCATAAAAGATGTTGGCGGGTCCACAAGAATGTTGTTGTTTACATGTTTAAATGTACATGTATTTTTACATGTTGCTGCATGTATCCCCTCCCTACTTCCCATTCCCCCACGTGGAATACACCCGATTGGATAAACAACATGCTGGTGCTCTAGTGCGACATCTAGTGGCCGAATGTTACCTATAGCACCTTAAAAATACATTAAAAAGTCACAAATAGCCAGTGGTGGAAGAAGTACACAGTTCCTTTACTTAGGTAAAAGTAGAAATACCGAGATAAATGAGTACTCTGGTAAAAATTAAAGTCCTCAATTCAAATTCGACTTTAGAGACGTTTTTGCTATTGAATGTACTTAAGTATGCATTCTACATACTGCATTCCAGTGCTTGGGAGCATTCAACCCTCAATCCATTGACCTCTAACGGTTACGTTAAGTGGTATGTGGTCCAGTTATGCTGCTCTGATTATGTCCTCTGTGAAAGTATATAATCTTCATAAATGTTTGTGATGTTTTCTATGCAAAGTCTTGTAATTAGTAACTGATAAATGTAGTGGAATAAAAAGTACAATATTTCCATTGAAATGTAGTGGAGTAAAAGTATAAGTTCTCTCAAATGAAAATACTCACGTAAAGTACAAGTAGCTCGAAATTGTACTTAAGTACTTGAGTTAAAAATACGTAGTTAATTGTCACCACTGCGATTAGCTGTAACATACCGTCAGCCCTGTTACGGTTGATCCATTTGAGGATTTAAAAACATTTAAAAAGTCCAACCAAATGTTTAGGTTCTCTGTGGTGGGGCTACACTTTTGGTTTCTGTTTGGATTCTGTATTGGGCCTTTAATAAACTACATAGCAGTTTCTGGATTGTCCCAGTGCAATAGAGTCTACAGTTTTTTGTTTATTGACTGAAGGGAAAGATTCTCTATTTTTATGAACCATCTCCAAAGGACGTTTGAGTGTTTGTCCGCACAGCTGACATGCTCTCAGAGGGGATGTGATGCTACAGAGAGAGAGAGAGGGAGAGAGAGAGGAGAGAGCGAGAGAGAGAGATGAGAGAGGGAGAGAAAGAGAGATGAGAGAAAGGAGAGAGAGAGAGGCAAGAGCGAGAGCAAGAGCGAGAGAGAGAGCGAGATGAGAGAGAGAGAGAGAGAGAGAGAGAGAGAGGGAGAGAGAGAGAGAGAGAGAGAGAGAGAGAGAGAGGAGAGAGGAGAGAGAGAGAGAGAGAGAGAGAGAGAGAGAGGGAGAGAGAGATGTGAAGCGGCTAATTATCCACAACAACGGCCACTATGTTCTCCATCTCCGGAGGGGGGATGGGGGAGGGGGGGGGGGTCATGTGTTGGTCACATAAACACGACTATAAACCATCTGATGTCGACACGATGTCAGACTCCCTCTCTGGTCGCTCTGAACCCGCCTCCTTCTCTCAGGACTTCGATGTATTTGGTAAATGGCTGCATTTTTATAGTTATTTTAATCCAACGCGCTTTACAATTTGTTCCTCACATTGTTACCCTTTCACATTCACGCACCGACGGCAGCGGCAACCATGCAAGGTGCCAATCTGCTCATCGGGAGCAGTTAGGGGTTAAGTGTCTTGCTCAAGGACTTCGACACGCTGCCCAGGAGGAGCAGCAATCGAACGAGACAACTGCTCTACCTACGGAGCCACTGTCGCCCCTTATTTGGATATTGTGTATTTGGATATTGTGTATTTGGATATTGTGTATTTGGATATTGTGTATTTGAATATTGTGTATTTGGATATTATGTATTTTGATATTGTGTATTTGGATATTGTGTATTTGGATATTGTGTATTTTGATATTGTGTATTTGGATATTGTGTATTTGGAATATTGTGTATTTGGATATTGTGTATTTGGATATTGTGTATTTGGATACAGTTTACTGATGAACTGGGTCTTGTTTTATGAGTTCGCTGTAGCTGTAAATGAGGCTAAACCTCAGTGTCTCACGAGTTGAAACAAAGGTTTGAAAGGAAATGAAATCAAATATGGCGGGGAAAAACATGGCTTATGTAAAACCATCAGTTGCCGCTGTGAAACCCACCGTCCAATATCTCCAGGATGTCAAACTCCTTCTCGCTCTGGAAGAGCTCAAAGTGCAGCGTGATGTTGTAGCCCTTCTCCACGTTGATGAGCCAGGAGCACATCTGCAGGTTGGGGTAGCTATCAGGGAAGCCAGGACTCAGGATCACACCGGCCGAGTCAAAGCGAACCTCGTGGGCCGGACACTGGACTGAAGAGAGAGAGAGAGAGAGAGAGAGAGAGAGAGAGAGAGAGAGAGAGAGAGAGAGAGAGAGAGAGAGAGAGAGATGAGAGAGGAGAGAGATGAGAGAGAGAGAGAGAGAGAGAGAGAGAGACAAGGGAGAGAGAGGATGAGTCATACAGAGAGAGAGAGAGAGAGAGAGAGAGAGAGAGAGAGAGAGAGAGAGAGAGAGAGAGAGGAGAGAGAGAGAGAGAGAGAGAGAGAGAGAGAGAGAGAGAGAGAGAGAGAGAGAGAGAGAGAGACAGAGAGATAGGGGGAGAGAGAGATTGAGATGGGGTGATAGATAGAAAAGGACAACAAAAAAACAGAGATGAAGGGCAAAGGAGAGAGGGAGCGATGGGGGAGAGGAGAGGAGAGAAGGAGCGATGGGGGAGATGGGGAGAGGAGAGAGGGAGCGATGGGGGGAGAGGAGAGGAGAGAGGGAGTGATGGGGGGAGATGGGGGGAGAGGAGATGAGAGAGGGAGTGATGGGGAGATTGGGGGAGAGGAGAGGAGAAGAGGGGGGGGGTGCAGGGGGACCCCTAAAGTCCCCCTCAATATTGAGAAGAAGTAAATTTATCCCCCTCAAAAATTTCACTAATATGAAAGACAACCCCATCTCAAAAAGAGGTAAAGAAAATAAGACACCCCTACAGGACTGTACCATCAGACAGACACCCCTACAGGACCGTACCATCAGACAGACACCCCTACAGGACCGTACCATCAGACAGACACCCCTACAGGAGCGTACCATCAGACAGACACCCCTACAGGACCGTACCATCAGACAGACACCCCTACAGGACTGTACCATCAGACAGACACCCCTACAGGACCGTACCATCAGACAGACACCCCTACAGGACCGTACCATCAGACAGACACCCCTACAGGAGCGTACCATCAGACAGACACCCCTACAGGACCGTACCATCAGACAGACACCCCTACAGGAGCGTACCATCAGACAGACACCCCTACAGGACCGTACCATCAGACAGACACACGTACAGGACCGTACCATCAGACAGACATCCTACAGGAGCGTACCATCAGACAGATACCCCTACAGGACCGTACCATCAGACAGACACCCCTACAGGAGCGTACCATCAGACAGACACCCTACAGGACCGTACCATCAGACAGACACCCCTACATGACCGTACCATCAGACAGACACCCCTACAGGACTGTACCATCTGTACGGTCAGTGTCTGACACTCAAAAAGGGTTGAAACCAAACCTACGCCCTTGTCTGTAAGTGTGTGTGTGTGTGTACCAGTGTGTGTGTACCGTGTGTGTGTGTGTACCGGTGTGTGTGTGTACCGGTTTGTGTGCCTAAGTTTATATGAAAAAAAGGCTTGTTGGTGTGTGTGTGTGTATTCACGCGGGGTGCAGATGTGTGGGTAATGGTATTCATATGTATGTACGTCCCTACGTGTGTGCGTGTGTTGTGTGTGTGAGAGAGCTCTGACCATGCCATTAATTTCCTGGGGGGGGGTATGACATGATATAGACTATAGTGTTTGAATTGAAAAACATGACTACCGGTAAATAAAGTTTTGTTCTAGTTATTTCATTCTCTCTCTCTTCAGGGCCTCCGGTGACGAAACCACGACACATATTAAAAGGTTAACGCCAAACAAACATTCCTGATAGAAAGGTCACCGGGTACATTGGGACGTCTATCAGGGAGAGAGGGGCTGAGGTCATCTCTCTCTCTCTCTCTCTCTCTCTCTCTCTCTCTCTCTCTCTCTCTCTCTCTCTCTCTCTCTCTCTCTCTCTAAAACAAACTAAAACACCATCATGTCTTCAGTTTACCTGAAACAAACTAAAACACTATCATGTCTTCAGTTTACCTGAAACAAACTAAAACACTATCATGTCTTCAGCTTTACCTGAAACAAACTAAAACACTATCATGTCTTCAGTTTACCTAAAACAAACAAACTAAAACACCATCATGTCTTCAGTTTACCTGAAACAAACTAAAACACTATCATGTCTTCAGTTTACCTAAAACAAACTAAAACACCATCATGTCTTCAGTTTACCTAAAACAAACTAAAAGCAAACACTCTTGCAGCAGTTTCCTCTTGCAGCAGTTTCCTCTGGCAGAGGTCACATGTTGCAGCGTGCTGCATTGCATTCTGACAGATGGAACAAGCAAAAACCTACTATTCAATCCCGTTCGGAAAAAACACACAGGTCATTACGGTGAAAGGGAGCACTCTTATGTATATGGTTTGATCAAACGCCTAGGTCGATATCATCATCATACGCTATGCGTCGTAGTGATTACCGCTGTCAGCACTTGTCTTTATTACTTGGGTCATTTCTTCTAAAGATATCATTGCCTAAATCACTTAAATGTATCACTTACTGTGTATTCCTATCAGAAAATATCGGGCTCGCCGAACCGACTTGATTGGGAGTGATATTGACGGCAACATTATGTACGTTGGCGTTGACTCGTTTATTGCCATGGCATTCATCACTCTGTGGAGTTTTTTGCTCTTAATATTTAATGTATTTTGACGTGCAAACCATGTGGCGTTGTTTCAGCAAAAGCCAAGGTATGTTACAATTAAAATAAAGCTTAAAACAACAATACAAATCCATCTAGAGTAGGGGTTCTCAAACTTTTTTATACCACAACCCCATTTAATTTAGGATATTTTTTGGCGACCCCCACACTTAATGTATCGCGTAATTTCAATGCGGAATTAAGGAATATCAAAATAAAAGCACACGTTGTTGAACTTGATCATGCATATTTATTAGAACATTTTATTACAGCACTATATTATCAATACACATTTATAAAACAAGGCATATTTTTAATATATACTGTATATTTTTACTTTCCAATGCGCAACCCCACCGTTACCTACCCACAACCCCACTTGGGGTCACAAGCATTAGTTTGAGAACCGCTGATCTAGAGAGAGCCTTTCATCATGTCTCTATTGGTACACATTTCAGCACCATCATTTACATTCAGCACCATGGACAGAGACAGGTCTAATTATCAGCAACCAACACACACAGCATAGTCTGTCCATAAAGACAACAAGTCCACCAGAAATCAGTCCATAAAGACAACAAGTCCACCAGAAATCAGTCTGTCCATAAAGACAACAAGTCCACCAGAGATCAGTCTGTCCATAAAGACAACAAGTCCACCAGAGATCAGTCTGTCCATAAAGACAACAAGTCCACCAGAGGTCAGTCTGTCCATAAAGACAACAAGTCCACCAGAGGTCAGTCTGTCCATAAAGACAACAAGTCCACCAGAGGTCAGTCTGTCCATAAAGACAACAAGTCCACCAGAGGTCAGTCTGTCCATAAAGACAACAAGTCTACCAGAGATCAGTCTGTCCATAAAGACAACCAGTCCACCAGAGATCAGTCTGTCCATAAAGACCAGATCCACTGTGCCCTCATGGGGCGGGTCATGCAGAAGACCTCGGTGCGGCCGCTGGCTCTAGGACTGTTCACTGCCTGGGCACACCATACATGAACCCTGTTACTCAGCCTTGTATCCAGTCTCTCTGAGCACACATGAGCACACATGAGAGCTGTGTGTGTATATATTACTTATGGCTATAACATAACGTACATTATGTACCTTTTTTTCCTGTGGTCGATTAGTACTTTATTTATGTGTTCCGACTGTGTTGACAATCAATATGATAATGGCATGAAATCACGGCTCCTGGGTTTAACACGTGCTGCTTCCTATGAAATGAAATCATGGCTCCTGGCTTTAACACGTGCTTTGGGTTGAATGAACAGGTCCGGTCTTGGTGTGGTGTGGGTGGCCCTCCTCACACAAGCGGGCCGCTAATTCTGTAGGACCGACCGCGCGTATGTCCGTACGGAGGGCGCGCGCAGTACATAGTGACGTGACATTGCCATGGCAACAGCTATTTCTGTCCGCTACTTAGGGCTGCACAGTGATGTATACACGGACCGTGCAAATCTGGTGATGAAAGAGACAAACACATAAAAACACAAAAGAAAACAGAATGCTGTATAGTTAGTGTAAACACTAAAAGTAATCGGCTCTACAGTGGTTACAATGTGGAGTTTGTAACGAGCAGCCTGTTGAACAAATTGGGTAGGAATCAGTAGAACAGCCCTGTGTGTCGTCATGCCGACCCGGCTACGGACAGAAAGCGTAAATAATGAAAGTGAGTCGTGATGAATCACAAACAGGACGACATCTGATGAAGACTGAAGATGAAGCAGGAAGGGTCTCTCTCTCTCTCTCTTGTAGCTATATCTCTCTCTCTCTTGTAGCTCTCTCTCTCTTGTAGCTCTCTTTCTCTCTTGTAGCTCTCTCTCTCTTTCTCTCTCTCTCTCTCGTAGCTCTCTCTTGTAGCTATCTCTCTCTCTTGTAGCTCTCTCTCTCGTAGCTCTCTCTCTCTCTCTCTCTCTCTCTCTCTCTCTCTCCGATAGCTCTCTCTCTCTTAGCTCACTATCTCGTGTAGCTCTCTCTCTCTCTCTCTCTCTCTCTCTCTCATAGCTCTTTCTCTCTCTCATAGCTCTCTCTATCTTGTAGCTCTCTCTCTCTCTTAGCTCTCTCTCTCTCTTGTAGCTCTCTCTCTCTTGTAGATCTCTCTCTTGTAGCTCTTTCTCTCTCTTGTAGCTCTCTCTCTCTTGTAGCTCTCTCTCTTGTAGCTCTCTCTCTCTTTTAGCTCTCTCTCTTGTAGCTCTCTCTCTCTCTTGTAGCTTTCTCTCTCTTGTAGCTATCTCTCTTGTAGCTTTCTCTCTCTCTATTGTAGCTCTCTCTCTTGTAGCTCTCTTTATCTTGTAGCTCTCTCTTTATCTTGTAGCTCTCTCTTTCTATCTTGTAGCTCTCTCTCTCTATTGTAGCTCGATCTCTCTCTCTCTTGTAGCTCTATCTCTCTTGTAGCTCTCTCTCTCTTGTAGATATCTCTCTCTTGTAGCTCTCTCTCTCTTGTAGCTCTATATCTCTCTCTTGTAGCCCTCTCTCTTGTAGCTCTCTATCTCTCTTGTAGCTCGCTCTCTTGTAGCTCTCTCTCTTGTAGCTCTCTTTATCTTGTAGATCTATCTTTATATCTTGTAGCTCTCTCTCTCTTGTAGCTTTCTCTCTCTTGTAGCTCTCTCTCTCTTGTAGCTCTCTCTCTCTCTTGTAGCTCTCTCTCTCTCTTTTAGCTCTCTCTCTTGTAGCTCTCTCTCTCTTGTAGCTTTCTCTCTCTTGTAGCTATCTCTCTTGTAGCTTTCTCTCTCTCTCTATTGTAGCTCTCTCTCTTGTAGCTCTCTTTATCTTGTAGCTCTCTCTTTATCTTGTAGCTCTCTCTTTCTATCTTGTAGCTCTCTCTCTCTATTGTAGCTATCTCTCTCTTGTAGCTCTCTCTCTCTCTTGTAGCTCTCTCTCTCTTGTAGATATCTCTCTCTCTTGTAGCTCTATCTCTCTCTCTTGTAGCCCTCTCTCTTGTAGCTCTCTATCTATCTCTTGTAGCTCTCTCTCTTGTAGCTCTCTCTCTTGTAGCTCTCTCTCTTGTAGCTCTCTTTATCTTGTAGATCTATCTTTATATCTTGTAGCTCTCTCTCTCTTGTAGCTTTCTCTCTCTTGTAGCTCTCTCTTTCTTGTAGCTCTCTCTCTCTCTTGTAGCTCTCTCTCTCTTGTAGCTATCTCTCTCGTTTAGCTCTCTCTCTCTCTCTCTTGTAGCTCTCTCTCTTGTAGCTCTCTCTCTTGTAGCTCTCTCTCACTCTTGTAGCTCTCTCTCACTCTTGTAGCTCTCTCTCTCTCTCTTATAGCTCTCTCTCTCTCTCTTGTAGCTCTCTCTGCTGTAGCTCTCTATCTCTCTCTCTCCTGTAGCTCTCTCTCTCTTGTAGCTCTCTCTCTCTTGTAGATCTCTCTCTCGTGTAGCTCTCTCTCTCTTGTAGCTTTCTCTCTCTCTTGTAGCTCTATCTCTATTGTAGCTCTCTCTCTATCCTGTAGCTCTCTCTCTTGTAGCTCTCTCTCATGTAGCTCTCTCTCTCTCCTGTAGCTCTCTCTCTCTCTTGTAGCTCTCTCTCTCTCTCTTGTAGCTCTCTCTCATGTAGCTCTCTCTCTCTCCTGTAGCTCTCTCTATCTCTCTCTTGTAGCTCTCTCTCTCCTGTAGCTCTCTCTTGTAGCTCTCTCTCTTGTAGCTCTCTCTCCTGTAGCTCTCTCTCTCTATCCTGTAGCTCTCTCTCTCTTGTAGCTCTCTCTCTCTTGTAGCTCTCTCTCTTGTAGCTCTCTCTTCTGTAGCTCTCTCTCTATCCTGTAGCTCTCTCTCTTGTAGCTCTCTCTCTTGTAGCTCTCTCTCATGTAGTTCTCTCTCTCTCATGTAGCTCTCTCTCTCCTGTAGCTCTCTCTCTCTCTTGTAGCTCTCTCTCATGTAGCTCTCTCTCTCTCCTGTAGCTCTCTCTCTCTCTTGTAGCTCTCTCTCTCTTGTAGCTCTCTCTCTCTTGTAGCTCTCTCTCTCCTGTAGCTCTCTCTCTCTCTTTTAGCTCTCTCTCTTGTAGCTCTCTCTCTCTTGTAGCTCTCTCTCTCTCTCTCGTGTAGCTCTCTCTCTCTTGTAGCTCTCTCTCTCCTGTAGCTCTCTCTCTCTTGTGTAGCTCTCTCTCTCTTGTAGCTCTCTCTCTCCTGTAGCTCTCTCTCTCTCTTGTAGCTCTCTCTCTCTTGTAGCTCTCTCTCTCTCTTGTAGCTCTCTCTCTCCTGTAGCTCTCTCTCTCTCTTGTAGCTATCTCTCTCTTGTAGCTCTCTCTCTCTTGTAGCTCTCTCTCTCTCTCGTGTAGCTCTCTCTCTCTTGTAGCTCTCTCTCTCTTGTAGCTCTCTCTCTCCTGTAGCTCTCTCTCTCTCTTGTAGCTCTCTCTCTCTTGTAGCTCTCTCTCTCCTGTAGCTCTCTCTCTCTTGTAGCTATCTCTCTCTTGTAGCTCTCTCTCTCTTGTAGCTCTCTCTCCTGTAGCTCTCTCTCTCTATTGTAGCTCTCTCTCTCTTGTAGCTCTCTCTCCTGTAGCTCTCTCTCTCTCTTGTAGCTCTCTCTCTCTTGTAGCTCTCTCTCTCTCTTGTAGCTCTCTCTCTCTTGTAGCTCTCTCTCTCTTGTAGCTCTCTCTCTCTTGTAGCTCTCTCTCTCTTGTAGCTCTCTCTCTCTATAGTAGCTCTCTCTCTCTCTCTTGTAGCTCTCTCTCTTGTAGCTCTCTCTCTTGTAGCTCTCTCTCTCTTGTAGCTCTCTCTCTATCTTGTAGCTCTCTCTCTTGTAGCTCTCTCTCTCTTGTAGCTCTCTCTCTCGTGTAGCTCTCCCTCTCGTGTAGCTCTATCTCTCTCTTGTAGCTATCTCTCTCTCTTGTAGCTCTCTCTCTCTTGTAGCTCTCTCTCTCTATTGTAGCTCTCTCTCTTGTAGCTCTCTCTCTCTTGTAGCTCTCTCTCTCTTGTAGCTCTCTCTCTCTCTCTTGTAGCTCTCTCTCTCTTGTAGCTCTCTCTCTTGTAGCTATCTCTCTCGTGTAGCTCTCTCTCTCTTGTAGCTATCTCTCTCTCTTGTAGCTCTCTCTCTCTTGTAGCTCTCTCTCTTGTAGCTCTCTCTCTCTTGTAGCTGTCTCTCTCTCACTCTTGTAGCTCTCTCTCTATTGTAGCTCTCCCTCTCTTGTAGCTCTCTCTCTCTTGTAGCTCTCTCTCTTGTAGCTCTCTCTCTCTCTCTCTCTATTGTAGCTCTCTCTCTCTTGTAGCTCTCTCTCTCTTGTAGCTCTCTCTCTCTTGTAGCTCTCTCTCTCTTGTAGCTCTCTCTTTCTCTCTTGTAGCTCTCTCTCTTGTAACTCTCTCTCTCTTGTAGCTCTCTCTCTCTTGTAGCTCTCTCTCTCTTGTAGCTCTCTCTCTCTCTTGTAGCTCTCTCTCTCTCTCTTGTAGCTCTCTCTCTCTCTCTTGTAGCTATCTCTCTCTCTTGTAGCTCTCTCTCTCTCTCTCTCTCTCTCTCTCTCTCTCGTAGCTTTCTCTTGTAGCTCTCTCTCTCTCGTGTAGCTCTCTCTCTCTCTCTCATTGCTCTCTCTCTCTTGTAGCTCTCTCTCTCTTGTAGCTCTCTCTCTCTCTTAGCTCTCTCTCTCTTGTAGCTCTCTCTCTCTTGTAGCTCTCTCTCTCTTGTAGCTATCTCTCTCGTAGCTCTCTCTCTCTCTCTTGTAGCTCTCTCTCTCTTGTAGCTCTCTCTCTCTTGTAGCTCTCTCTCTCTCTTGTAGCTCTCTCTCTCTCTTGTAGCTCTCTCTCTATCTTGTAGCTCTCTCTCTCTTGTAGATATCTCTCTCTTGTAGCTCTCTCTCTCTTGTAGCTCTATCTCTCTTGTAGCTCTCTCTCTTGTAGCTATCTCTCTCTTGTAGCTCTCTCTCTTGTAGCTCTCTCTCTCTCTTGTAGCTCTCTCTCTTGTAGCTTTCTCTCTCTTGTAGCTCTCTCTCTCTCTCTCTCTTGTAGCTCTCTCTCTTGTAGCTCTCTCTCTTGTAGCTCCTTCTCTCTTGTAGCTCACTCTCTTTTAGCTCTCTCTCTCTTGTAGCTATCTCTCTCTTGTAGCTCTCTCTCTCTCGTAGCTCTCTCTCTTTTGTAGCTCTCTCTCTCTTGTAGCTCTCTCTCTCTCTTGTAGCTCTCTCTCTCTTGTAGCTATCTCTCTCTTGTAGCTCTCTCTCTCTCGTAGCTCTCTCTCTTTTGTAGCTCTCTCTCTCTTGTAGCTCTCTCTCTCTCTTGTAGCTCTCTCTCTCTTGTAGCTATCTCTCTCTTGTAGCTCTCTCTCTCTCGTAGCTCTCTCTCTCTCTTGTAGCTCTCTCTCTCTTGTAGCTCTATCTCTATCTTGTAGCTATCTCTCTCTTGTAGCTCTCTCTCTCTTGTAGCTCTCTCTCTCTCTTTCTCTTGTAGCTCTCTCTCTCTCTTGTAGCTCTCTCTCTCTTGTAGCTCTCTCTCTCTTGTAGCTCTTTCTCTCTCTTGTAGCTCTCTCTCACTCTTGTAGCTCTCTCTCTTGTAGCTCTCTCTCTCTTGTAGCTCTCTCTCTCTTGTAGCTCTCTCTCTCTCTTGTAGCTTTTTCTCTCTCTTGTAGCTCTCTCTCACTATTGTAGCTCTCTCTCTCTCTTGTAGCTCTCTCTCACTCTTGTAGCTCTCTCTCACTCTTGTAGCTCTCTCTCTCTCTTGTAGCTCTCTCTCTCTCTTGTAGCTCTCTCTCTCTTGTAGCTATCTCTCTCTTGTAGCTCTCTCTCTTGTAGCTATCTCTCTCTTGTAGCTCTCTCTCTCTTGTAGCTCTCTCTCTCTCTCTTGTAGCGCTCTCTCTCTTGTAGCTCTCTCTCTATTGTAGCTCTCTCTCTCTTGTAGCTCTCTCTCTCTCTTGTAGCTCTCTCTCTTGTAGCTCTCTCTCTCCTGTAGCTCTCTCTCACTCTTGTAGCTCTCTCTCTTGTAGCTCTCTCTCTCTTGTAGCTCTCTCTCTTGTAGCTCTCTCTCTCTTGTAGCTCTCTCTCTCTTGTAGCCCTCTCTCTCTTGTAGCTCTCTCTCTCTTGTAGCTCTCTCTCTCTTGTAGCTCTCTCTCTCTCTCGTAGCTCTCTCTCTCTCTTGTAGCTCTCTCTCTCTTGTAGCTCTCTCTCTCCTGTAGCTCTCTCTCTCTCTTGTAGCTCTCTCTCTCTTGTAGCTCTCTCTCTCCTGTAGCTCTCTCTCTCTTGTAGCTCTCTCTCTCTTGTAGCTCTCTCTCTCTTGTAGCTCTCTCTCCTGTAGCTCTCTCTCTCTTGTAGCTCTCTCTCTCTTGTAGCTCTCTCTATCTTGTAGCTCTCTCTCTCTTGTAGCTCTCTCTCTCTTGTAGCTATCTCTCTCTCTTGTAGCTCTCTCTCTCTCTTGTAGCTATCTCTCTCTTGTAGCTCTCTCTCTCTTGTAGCTCTCTCTCTATCTTGTAGCTCTCTCTCTCGTGTAGCTCTCCCTCTCGTGTAGCTCTCTCTCTCTCTTGTAGCTATCTCTCTCTCTCTTGTAGCTCTCTCTCTCTTGTAGCTCTCTCTCTCTATTGTAGCTCTCTCTCTTGTAGCTCTCTCTCTCTCTTGTAGCTCTCTCTCTCTTGTAGCTCGCTCTCTCTCTTGTAGCTCTCTCTCTCTTGTAGCTCTCTCTCTTGTAGCTATCTCTCTCGTGTAGCTCTCTCTCTCTTGTAGCTCTCTCTCTTGTAGCTATATCTCTCTTGTAGCTCTCTCTCTCTCTCTCTTGTAGCTCTCTCTCTCTCTTGTAGCTCTCTCTCTCTTGTAGCTCTCTCTCTTGTAGCTCTCTCTCTCTTGTAGCTGTCTCTCTCTCACTCTTGTAGCTCTCTCTCTATTGTAGCTCTCCCTCTCTTGTAGCTCTCTCTCTCTCTTGTAGCTCTCTCTCTCTTGTAGCTCTCTCTCTCTCTCTATTGTAGCTCTCTCTCTCTTGTAGCTCTCTCTCTCTTGTAGCTCTCTCTCTCTTGTAGCTCTCTCTCTCGTAGCTCTCTCTTTCTCTCTTGTAGCTCTCTCTCTTGTAACTCTCTCTCTCTTGTAGCTCTCTCTCTCTTGTAGCTCTCTCTCTCTTGTAGCTCTCTCTCTCTCTTGTAGCTATCTCTCTCTCTTGTAGCTCTCTCTCTCTCTTGTAGCTCTCTCTCTCTCTCTTGTAGCTCTCTCTCTCTCTCTCTCTCTCTCTCTCTCTCTCTCTCTCTCTCTCTCTCTCTCTCTCTCTCTCTCTCTCTCTCGTAGCTTTCTCTTGTAGCTCTCTCTCTCTCTCTCTCTTGTAGCTCTCTCTCTCTCTCTTGTAGCTCTATATCTCTCTTAGCTCTCTCTCTCGTTTAGCTCTCTCTCTCTCATTGCTCTCTCTCTTGTAGCTCTCTCTCTCTCTTAGCTCTCTCTCTCTTGTAGCTCTCTCTCTCTTGTAGCTCTCTCTCTCTTGTAGCTATCTCTCTCGTAGCTCTCTCTCTCTCTTGTAGCTCTCTCTCTTGTAGCTCTCTCTCTCTCTTGTAGCTCTCTCTCTCTCTCTTGTAGCTCTCTCTCTCTTGTAGCTCTCTCTCTATCTTGTAGCTCTCTCTCTCTTGTAGATATCTCTCTCTTGTAGCTCTCTCTCTCTTGTAGCTCTATCTCTCTTGTAGCTCTCTCTCTTGTAGCTATCTCTCTCTTGTAGCTCTCTCTCTTGTAGCTTGCTCTCTCTCTTGTAGCTCTCTCTCTCTTGTAGCTCTCTCTCTTGTAGCTCTCTCTCTTGTAGCTCTCTCTCTCTTGTAGCTCTCTCACTATTGTAGCTCTCTCTCTCTCTTGTAGCTCTCTCTCACTCTTGTAGCTCTCTCTCTTGTAGCTATCTCTCTCTCTCTTGTAGCTCTCTCTCTCTTGTAGCTATCTCTCTCTTGTAGCTCTCTCTCTTGTAGCTATCTCTCTCTTGTAGCTCTCTCTCTCTTGTAGCTCTCTCTCTCTTGTAGCGCTCTCTCTCTTGTAGCTCTCTCTCTATTGTAGCTCTCTCTCTCTTGTAGCTCTCTCTCTCTCTTGTAGCTCTCTCTCTTGTAGCTATCTCTCTCCTGTAGCTCTCTCTCACTCTTGTAGCTCTCTCTCTTGTAGCTCTCTCTCTCTCTTGTAGCTCTCTATCTCTTGTAGCTCTCTCTCTCTTGTAGCTCTCTCTCTTGTAGCTCTCTCTCTTGTAGCTCTCTCTCTCTCTCTCTTGTAGCTCTCTCTCTTGTAGCTATCTCTCTCTCTTGTAGCTCTCTCTCTCTTGTAGCTCTCTCTCTCTTGTAGCTCTCTCTCTTGTAGCTCTCTCTCTTGTAGCTCTCTCTCTCTTGTAGCTCTCTCTCTCTTGTAGCGCTCTCTCTCTTGTAGCTCTCTCTCTATTGTAGCTCTCTCTCTCTTGTAGCTCTCTCTCTCTCTTGTAGCTCTCTCTCTTGTAGCTATCTCTCTCCTGTAGCTCTCTCTCACTCTTGTAGCTCTCTCTCTTGTAGCTCTCTCTCTCTCTTGTAGCTCTCTATCTCTTGTAGCTCTCTCTCTCTTGTAGCTCTCTCTCTTGTAGCTCTCTCTCTTGTAGCTCTCTCTCTCTCTCTCTTGTAGCTCTCTCTCTTGTAGCTATCTCTCTCTCTTGTAGCTCTCTCTCTCTTGTAGCTCTCTCTCTCTTGTAGCTCTCTCTCTTGTAGCTCTCTCTCTTGTAGCTCTCTCTCTCTTGTAGCTCTCTCTCTCTTGTAGCTCTCTCTCTCTCTTGTAGCTCTCTCTCTCTTGTAGCTCTCTCTCTCTTGTAGCTCTCTCTCTCTTGTAGCTCTCTCTCTCTCGTAGCTCTCTCTCTCTCTTGTAGCTCTCTCTCTCTTGTAGCTCTCTCTCTCCTGTAGCTCTCTCTCTCTCTCTTGTAGCTCTCTCTCTCTTGTAGCTCTCTCTCTCATGTAGCTCTCTTTCTCTCTTGTAGCTCTCTCTCTCTTGTAGCTCTCTCTCTCTTGTAGCTCTCTCTCCTGTAGCTCTCTCTCTCTTGTAGCTCTCTCTCTCTTGTAGCTCTCTCTATCTTGTAGCTCTCTCTCTCTTGTAGCTCTCTCTCTCTTGTAGCTCTCTCTCTCTCTTGTAGCTCTCTCTCTCTCTTGTAGCTATCTCTCTCTTGTAGCTCTCTCTCTCTTGTAGCTCTCTCTCTATCTTGTAGCTCTCTCTCTCGTGTAGCTCTCCCTCTCGTGTAGCTCTCTCTCTCTCTTGTAGCTATCTCTCTCTCTCTTGTAGCTCTCTCTCTCTTGTAGCTCTCTCTCTCTATTGTAGCTCTCTCTCTTGTAGCTCTCTCTCTCTCTTGTAGCTCTCTCTCTCTTGTAGCTCTCTCTCTCTCTTGTAGCTCTCTCTCTCTTGTAGCTCTCTCTCTTGTAGCTATCTCTCTCGTGTAGCTCTCTCTCTCTTGTAGCTCTCTCTCTTGTAGCTATATCTCTCTTGTAGCTCTCTCTCTCTCTTGTAGCTCTCTCTCTCTCTTGTAGCTCTCTCTCTCTTGTAGCTCTCTCTCTTGTAGCTCTCTCTCTCTTGTAGCTGTCTCTCTCTCACTCTTGTAGCTCTCTCTCTATTGTAGCTCTCCCTCTCTTGTAGCTCTCTCTCTCTCTTGTAGCTCTCTCTCTCTTGTAGCTCTCTCTCTCTATTGTAGCTCTCTCTCTCTTGTAGCTCTCTCTCTCTTGTAGCTCTCTCTCTCTTGTAGTTCTCTCTCTCTCGTAGCTCTCTATTTCTCTCTTGTAGCTCTCTCTCTTGTAACTCTCTCTCTCTTGTAGCTCTCTCTCTCTTGTAGCTCTCTCTCTCTTGTAGCTCTCTCTCTCTCTCTTGTAGCTATCTCTCTCTCTTGTAGCTCTCTCTCTCTCTTGTAGCTCTCTCTCTCTCTCTTGTAGCTCTCTCTCTCTCTCTCTCTCTCTCTCTCTCTCTCTCTCTCTCTCGTAGCTTTCTCTTGTAGCTCTCTCTCTCTCTTGTAGCTCTCTCTCTCTCTCTTGTAGCTCTATATCTCTCTTAGCTCTCTCTCTCGTTTAGCTCTCTCTCTCTCATTGCTCTCTCTCTTGTATCTCTCTCTCTCTCTTAGCTCTCTCTCTCTTGTAGCTCTCTCTCTCTTGTAGCTCTCTCTCTTGTAGCTATCTCTCTCGTAGCTCTCTCTCTCTCTTGTAGCTCTCTCTCTTGTAGCTCTCTCTCTCTCTTGTAGCTCTCTCTCTCTCTTGTAGCTCTCTCTCTCTTGTAGCTCTCTCTCTATCTTGTAGCTCTCTCTCTCTTGTAGATATCTCTCTCTTGTAGCTCTCTCTCTCTTGTAGCTCTATCTCTCTTGTAGCTCTCTCTCTTGTAGCTATCTCTCTCTTGTAGCTCTCTCTCTTGTAGCTTGCTCTCTCTCTTGTAGCTCTCTCTCTCTCTTGTAGCTCTCTCTCTTGTAGCTCTCTCTCTTGTAGCTCTCTCTCTCTTGTAGCTCTCTCACTATTGTAGCTCTCTCTCTCTCTTGTAGCTCTCTCTCACTCTTGTAGCTCTCTCTCTTGTAGCTATCTCTCTCTCTTGTAGCTCTCTCTCTCTTGTAGCTATCTCTCTCTTGTAGCTCTCTCTCTTGTAGCTAGCTCTCTCTTGTAGCTCTCTCTCTCTTGTAGCTCTCTCTCTCTTGTAGCGCTCTCTCTCTTGTAGCTCTCTCTCTATTGTAGCTTTCTCTCTCTTGTAGCTCTCTCTCTCTTGTAGCTCTCTCTCTTGTAGCTATCTCTCTCCTGTAGCTCTCTCTCACTCTTGTAGCTCTCTCTCTTGTAGCTCTCTCTCTCTCTTGTAGCTCTCTATCTCTTGTAGCTCTCTCTCTCTTGTAGCTCTCTCTCTTGTAGCTCTCTCTCTTGTAGCTCTCTCTCTCTCTTGTAGCTCTCTCTCTTGTAGCTATCTCTCTCTCTTGTAGCTCTCTCTCTCTTGTAGCTATCTCTCTCTTGTAGCTCTCTCTCTTGTAGCTCTCTCTCTTGTAGCTCTCTCTCTCTTGTAGCTCTCTCTCTCTTGTAGCTCTCTCTCTCTTGTAGCTCTCTCTCTCTTGTAGCTCTCTCTCTTGTAGCTCTCTCTCTCTTGTAGCTCTCTCTCTCTCGTAGCTCTCTCTCTCTTGTAGCTCTCTCTCTCTTGTAGCTATCTCTCTCCTGTAGCTCTCTCTCTCTCTCTCTTGTAGCTCTCTCTCTCTTGTAGCTCTCTCTCTCCTGTAGCTCTCTCTCTCTTGTAGCTCTCTCTCTCTTGTAGCTCTCTCTCTCTTGCAGCTCTCTCTCTCTTGTAGCTCTCTCTCCTGTAGCTCTCTCTCTCTTGTAGCTCTCTCTCTCTTGTAGCTCTCTCTCCTGTAGCTCTCTCTCTCTCTTGTAGCTCTCTCTCTCTTGTAGCTCTCTCTCTCTCTTGTAGCTCTCTCTCTCTTGTAGCTCTCTCTCTCTTGTAGCTCTCTCTCTCTATTGTAGCTCTCTCTCTCTATTGTAGCTCTCTCTCTCTCTTGTAGCTCTCTCTCACTCTTGTAGCTCTCTCTCTTGTAGCTATCTCTCTCTCTTGTAGCTCTCTCTCTCTCTTGTAGCTCTCTCTCTCTCTCTTGTAGCTCTCTCTCTCTCTCTCTCTCTCTCTCTCTCTCTCTCTCTCGTAGCTTTCTCTTGTAGCTCTCTCTCTCTCTCTTGTAGCTCTCTCTCTCTCTCTCTTGTAGCTCTATATCTCTCTTAGCTCTCTCTCTCGTTTAGCTCTCTCTCTCTCATTGCTCTCTCTCTTGTAGCTCTCTCTCTCTCTTAGCTATCTCTCTCTTGTAGCTCTCTCTCTCTTGTAGCTCTCTCTCTCTTGTAGCTATCTCTCTCGTAGCTCTCTCTCTCTCTTGTAGCTCTCTCTCTTGTAGCTCTCTCTCTCTCTCTTGTAGCTCTCTCTCTCTCTTGTAGCTCTCTCTCTCTTGTAGCTCTCTCTCTATCTTGTAGCTCTCTCTCTCTTGTAGATATCTCTCTCTTGTAGCTCTCTCTCTCTTGTAGCTCTATCTCTCTTGTAGCTCTCTCTCTTGTAGCTATCTCTCTCTTGTAGCTCTCTCTCTTGTAGCTTGCTCTCTCTCTTGTAGCTCTCTCTCTCTCTTGTAGCTCTCTCTCTTGTAGCTCACTCTCTTGTAGCTCTCTCTCTCTTGTAGCTCTCTCACTATTGTAGCTCTCTCTCTCTCTTGTAGCTCTCTCTCACTCTTGTAGCTCTCTCTCTTGTAGCTATCTCTCTCTTGTAGCTCTCTCTCTCTTGTAGCTATCTCTCTCTTGTAGCTCTCTCTCTTGTAGCTATCTCTCTCTTGTAGCTCTCTCTCTCTCTTGTAGCTCTCTCTCTCTTGTAGCGCTCTCTCTCTTGTAGCTCTCTCTCTATTGTAGCTTTCTCTCTCTTGTAGCTCTCTCTCTCTTGTAGCTCTCTCTCTTGTAGCTATCTCTCTCCTGTAGCTCTCTCTCACTCTTGTAGCTCTCTCTCTTGTAGCTCTCTCTCTCTCTTGTAGCTCTCTATCTCTTGTAGCTCTCTCTCTCTTGTAGCTCTCTCTCTTGTAGCTCTCTCTCTTGTAGCTCTCTCTCTCTCTCTCTTGTAGCTCTCTCTCTTGTAGCTATCTCTCTCTCTTGTAGCTCTCTCTCTCTTGTAGCTATCTCTCTCTTGTAGCTCTCTCTCTTGTAGCTCTCTCTCTTGTAGCTCTCTCTCTTGTAGCTCTCTCTCTCTTGTAGCTCTCTCTCTCTTGTAGCTCTCTCTCTCTCTTGTAGCTCTCTCTCTTGTAGCTCTCTCTCTCTTGTAGCTCTCTCTCTCTCGTAGCTCTCTCTCTCTTGTAGCTCTCTCTCTCTTGTAGCTCTCTCTCTCCTGTAGCTCTCTCTCTCTCTCTCTTGTAGCTCTCTCTCTCTTGTAGCTCTCTCTCTCCTGTAGCTCTCTCTCTCTTGTAGCTCTCTCTCTCTTGTAGCTCTCTCTCTCTTGCAGCTCTCTCTCTCTTGTAGCTCTCTCTCATGTAGCTCTCTCTCTCTTGTAGCTCTCTCTCTCTTGTAGCTCTCTCTCCTGTAGCTCTCTCTCTCTCTTGTAGCTCTCTCTCTCTTGTAGCTCTCTCTCTCTTGTAGCTCTCTCTCTCTTGTAGCTCTCTCTCTCTTGTAGCTCTCTCTCTCTATTGTAGCTCTCTCTCTCTATTGTAGCTCTCTCTCTCTCTCTCTTGTAGCTCTCTCTCTCTTGTAGCTCTCTCTCTCTTGTAGCTCTCTCTCTATCTTGTAGCTCTCTCTCTTGTAGCTCTCTCTCTTGTAGCTCTCCCTCTCGTGTAGCTCTCTCTCTCTCTTGTAGCTATCTCTCTCTCTCTTTAGCTCTCTCTCTCTTGTAGCTCTCTCTCTCTATTGTAGCTCTCTCTCTTGTAGCTATCTCTCTCTTGTAGCTCTCTCTCTCTTGTAGCTCTCTCTCTCTTGTAGCTCTCTCTCTTGTAGCTATCTCTCTCGTGTAGCTCTCTCTCTCTTGTAGCTATCTCTCTCTCTCTCTTGTAGCTCTCTCTCTCTTGTAGCTCTCTCTCTTGTAGCTCTCTCTCTCTTGTAGCTGTCTCTCTCTCACTCTTGTAGCTCTCTCTCTATTGTAGCTCTCCCTCTCTTGTAGCTCTCTCTCTCTCTTGTAGCTCTCTCTCTTTTGTAGCTCTCTCTCTCTTGTAGCTCTCTCTCTCTCTTGTAGCTCTTTCTCTCTTGTAGCTATCTCTCTCTCTCTTGTAGCTCTCTCTCTATCTTGTAGCTATCTCTCTCTTGTAGCTCTCTCTCTTTCTTGTAGCTCTCTCTCTCTTGTAGCTCTCTCTCTCTCTCTTGTAGCTCTCTCTCTCTCTTGTAGCTTTCTCTCTCTTGTAGCTCTTTCTCTCTCTTGTAGCTCTCTCACTCTTGTAGCTCTCTCTCTTGTAGCTCTCTCTCTCTTGTAGCTCTCTCTCTCTTGTAGCTCTCTCTCTCTCTTGTAGCTTTTTCTCTCTCTTGTAGCTCTCTCTCACGATTGTAGCTCTCTCTCTCTTGTAGCTCTCTCTCACTCTTGTAGCTCTCTCTCTTGTAGCTATCTCTCTCTCTTGTAGCTCTCTCTCTCTCTTGTAGCTCTCTCTCTCTTGTAGCTATCTCTCTCTTGTAGCTCTCTCTCTTGTAGCTCTCTCTCTCTTGTAGCTCTCTCTCTCTCTCTTGTAGCGCTCTCTCTCTTGTAGCTCTCTCTCTATTGTAGCTCTCTCTCTCTTGTAGCTCTTTCTCTCTCTTGTAGCTCTCTCTCTCTTGTAGCTCTCTCTCTCTTGTAGCTCTCTCTCTCTCTTGTAGCTCTCTCTCTTGTAGCTCTCTCTCTCTCCTGTAGCTCTCTCTCTCTCTCTTGTAGCTCTCTCTCTTGTAGCTCTCTCTCTTGTAGCTCTCTCTCTCTTGTAGCTCTCTCTCTCTTGTAGCTCTCTCTCTTGTAGCTCTCTCTCTCTTGTAGCTCTCTCTCTCTTGTAGCTCTCTCTCTCTCTTGTAGCTCTCTCTCTCTCTTGTAGCTCTCTCTCTTGTAGCTCTCTCTCTTGTAGCTCTCTCTCTCCTGTAGCTCTCTCACTCTTGTAGCTCTCTCTCTTGTAGCTCTCTCTCTTGTAGCTCTCTCTCTCTTGTAGCTCTCTCTCTCTTGTAGCTCTCTCTCTTGTAGCTCTCTCTCTTGTAGCTCTCTCTCTCTTGTAGCTCTCTCTCTCTTGTAGCTCTCTCTCTCTTGTAGCTCTCTCTCTCGTAGCTCTCTCTCTCTTGTAGCTCTCTCTCTTGTAGCTCTCTCTCTTGTAGCTCTCTCTCTCTTGTAGCTCTCTCTCTCTTGTAGCTCTCTCTCTCTCGTAGCTCTCTCTCTCTCTTGTAGCTCTCTCTCTCTTGTAGCTCTCTCTCTCTTGTAGCTCTATCTCTCTCTTGTAGCGCTCTCTCTCTTGTAGCTCTCTCTCTCTTGTAGCTATCTCTCTCTTGTAGCTCTCTCTCTCTTGTAGCTCTCTCTCTCTTGTAGCTCTATCTCTCTCTTGTAGCTCTCTCTCTCTTGTAGCTCTCTCTCTCGTAGCTCTCTCTCTCTCGTAGCTCTCTCTCTCTTGTAGCTCTCTCTCTCGTAGCTCTATCTCTCTTGTAGCTATCTCTCTCTTGTAGCTCTCTCTCTTGTAGCTCTCTCTCTCTTGTAGCTATCTCTCTCTTCTAGCTCTCTCTCTCTTGTAGCTCTCTCTCTCTTGTAGCTCTCTCTCTTGTAGCTCTCTCTCTCTCTTGTAGCTCTCTCTCTCTTGTAGCTCTCTCTCTTGTAGCTCTCTCTCTCGTAGCTCTGTCTCTTGTAGCTCTCTCTCTCTCTCTTGTAGCTCTCTCTCTCTCTTGTAGCTCTCTCTCTCTCTTGTAGCTCTCTCTCTTGTAGCTCTCTCTCTTGTAGCTCTCTCTCTCCTGTAGCTCTCTCACTCTTGTAGCTCTCTCTCTTGTAGCTCTCTCTCTTGTAGCTCTCTCTCTCTTGTAGCTCTCTCTCTCTTGTAGCTCTCTCTCTTGTAGATCTCTCTCTTGTAGCTCTCTCTCTCTTGTAGCTCTCTCTCTCTTGTAGCTCTCTCTCTCTTGTAGCTCTCTCTCTCGTAGCTCTCTCTCTCTCTTGTAGCTCTCTCTCTTGTAGCTCTCTCTCTTGTAGCTCTCTCTCTCTTGTAGCTCTCTCTCTCTTGTAGCTCTCTCTCTCTCATAGCTCTCTCTCTCTTGTAGCTCTCTCTCTCTTGTAGCTCTCTCTCTCTTGTAGCTCTATCTCTCTCTTGTAGCGCTCTCTCTCTTGTAGCTCTCTCTCTCTTGTAGCTATCTCTCTCTTGTAGCTCTCTCTCTCTTGTAGCTCTCTCTCTCTTGTAGCTCTATCTCTCTCTTGTAGCTCTCTCTCTCTTGTAGCTCTCTCTCTCGTAGCTCTCTCTCTCTCGTAGCTCTCTCTCTCTCTTGTAGCTCTCTCTCTCGTAGCTCTATCTCTCTTGTAGCTATCTCTCTCTTGTAGCTCTCTCTCTTGTAGCTCTCTCTCTCTTGTAGCTATCTCTCTCTTCTAGCTCTCTCTCTCTTGTAGCTCTCTCTCTCTTGTAGCTCTCTCTCTTGTAGCTCTCTCTCTCTTGTAGCTCTCTCTCTTGTAGCTCTCTCTCTCGTAGCTCTGTCTCTTGTAGCTCTCTCTCTCTCTCTTGTAGCTCTCTCTCTCTTGTAGCTCTCTCTCTTTCTCTTGTAGCTCTCTCTCTTGTAGCTCTCTCTCTCTCATAGCTATCTCTCTTGTAGCTCTCTCTCTCTCTCTTGTAGCTCTCTCTCTCTTGTAGCTCTCTCTCTCTTGTAGCTCTCTCTCTCTTGTAGCTATCTCTCTCTTGTAGCTCTCTCTCTCTCTTGTAGCTCTCTCTCTCTCTTGTAGCTCTCTCTCTCTCTCGTAGCTCTCTCTCTCGTAGCTCTCTCTCTTGTAGCTCTCTTTATCTTGTAGCTCTCTCTCTCACTCTTGTAGCTATGTCTCTCTTGTAGCTCTCTATCTCTCTTGTAGCTCTCTCTCTCTTGTAGCTCTCTCTCTTGTAGCTCTCTCTCTTGTAGCTCTCTTTATCTTGTAGCTCTCTCTCTCTCTTGTAGCTCTATCTCTCTTGTAGCTCTCTCTCTCTCACTCTTGTAGCTATATCTCTCTTGTAGCTCTCTCTCTCTTGTAGCTCTCTCTCTTGTAGCTCTCTCTCTTGTAGCTCTCTTTATCTTGTAGCTCTCTCTCTCTCTTGTAGCTCTCTCTCTATATTGTAGCTATATCTCTCTCGTAGCTCTCTCTCTCTCACTCTTGTAGCTATATCTCTCTTGTAGCTCTCTATCTCTCTTGTAGCTCTCTCTCTCTTGTAGCTCTCTCTCTCTTGTAGCTATATCTCTCTTGTAGCTCTCTCTCTCTTGTAGCTCTATCTCTTTTGTAGCTCTCTCTCTCTTGTAGCTCTCTCTCTCTTGTAGCTCTCTCTCTCTTGTAGCTCTCTCTCTCTTGTAGCTCTCTCTCTCTCTTGTAGCTCTATCTCTCTCGTAGCTCTCTCTCTCTTGTAGCTCTCTCTCTCTCTCTCTCACTCTTGTAGCTATATCTCTCTTGTAGCTCTCTCTCTCTTGTAGCTCTCTCTCTCTTGTAGCTCTCTCTCTCTTGTAGCTCTATCTCTCTTGTAGCTCTCTCTCTCTCTTGTAGCTCTCTCTCTCTTGTAGCTCTCTCTCTCTCTTGTAGCTCTCTCTCTCTCTTGTAGCTCTCTCTCTTGTAGCTCTATCTCTCTTGTATCTCTCTCTCTCTTGTAGCTCTCTCTCTCTCTTGTAGCTCTCTCTCTTGTAGCTCTATCTCTCTTGTAGCTCTCTATCTCTTGTAGCTCTCTCTCTCTTGTAGCTCTCACTCTTGTAGCTCTCTCTCTCTCTCTTGTGATTACAGTCATACACAGATTACTCAATTATGATTACAGTGTAGGGCAGTTGTAGACAGTGTTATTGTATGCCTATTCTTAGTCCTTCAGACCTGTATTTATTTTCCCGTGCAGAACCTTGAATAAATAGAAAACATGAGAGAAGAACTATGACACCGATGCACAGGAGAGACGCAAACCCATGCGGTCACAATGCATGCAGGCTTCCCCAGGCTGTAGATATAGGCGCCAACCTTGGCCACATGCAAAAGGAACAGAGATACAGGGATATTTGGAAGTGAATAATGCATGGCCATGTGCAAGGACATTGTCATTATTTCAGAGCACAACAGGAGGCATTTAACGGCACAAGACCCGGGTTTGACGGAAAACAGAAGAGGAATTTAAGAGCACAGGATAATTCTTTCTATCCTGCCTTGTCGGCAAACCAGCCCACAGGAACTGACTGTTGCCGGCTTACTGAGAGAGAGAGAGAGAGAGAGAGAGAGAGAGAGAGAGAGAGAGAGAGAGAGAGAGAGAGAGAGAGAGAGAGAGAGAGAGAGAGATATGGACTGCAGGCTGGGAATAGTAAGGTCAAATAAAATCAGGTTCACTGTTACTTGTCCCAATGAGAGCAATTTGTTTCTGTGGTGTTAGAGGAGCAAGGACACAACAAATCTAAAACGAGAATGTGTTGAATTTTTTACTACCGGGCAGTCCGGTAGAGAGAGAGGAAGAACGGGAGACAGAGCGGGGGAAAGACATTCGGCAAAGGACGCCGGGTCCGGGAATCGAACCCGGGTCGGCCGCATCGCGACGCAGCTCGTTACATGGTTCAGCACTTGGGCGCCCCACGCCTACAATATTTAACAAATGCAGAGACCACCTATACTGTATGTACAATAGTGCTGTAAACACTCACCCCTATACCAACGTCAGGGCCGTCAGATCGGCTGATAAAGGCCTCTTAACCACCTGTAGGTCTAATTTCAAGTCTAGGGGGGGACGTGCTTTTGCGGTCGCAGCCCCTGACCTCTGGAACAGCATCCCCATGTCCATCAAATCTGCCGCCTCCATCACGTCTTTTAAATCTAAACTCAAAACCCACCTATATCGCCTGGCCTTCCCTGACTCACTCTGACTCTTGCCTTGCTTGTTGATGTGTTGTTTTGTTTCTTTGTCTGTCCGTTGGTTGTTTATATTTTCTGTTTATTCTATACTTTAGCAGTTTTCTTTGTTTTTAGCAATGCGACTTACTGTGAAGCACTTTGGTTGACAAGTGTCATGTCATGTCAAAAAGACTAAGTTATCCTCACCTGTAGAACACTTTGAATCAATTGATTGCAAAGCATCAAATACAGCTGACTGTGAAAAGGGTTGAAAGGAGAAATGTGAAGTGACACCCACAGGGTACAATCAGAATCAGCAGGTGGTGAAGACCTTGTCCCCCCGTTTTGAGCTGCGCCTAGTTTACCCGCTTTACTCTTGCGCTTTGGTGAGTTTGAACCAAACCCCTTTTTGGACTATTCTGTTTTGTGTGTTTTGAAGAACACTGAAGAGTTCTATTTTTGCTTACACTTGACTCAGCTAAGTTGTGTGTTAAAGGAGACACTGATGATTATCATTTTGCTTGCACTGGACTCAGCTGGGGTGTGTGTTTAGAAGAGACACTGAAGATTATCGTTTTTGTTTTGCACTGACCCTCAGCTAAATTGTGTGTTGTGGTGAACACTGAAGATATCGTTTTGTTTGTTCTGGACTCAGCTAAGGGAGGAGGAGACCGCACTGCCTCTGTGTGATGTGGACTGTTATTGATCTCTCTCTCTCTCTCTCTTTTCCACCTCGAGTTGAAGCTGGGAGTATCTGCAGAGCCGCTTCGGCGTCAACACCGTTTCCCCACCTCGAACACCAAGAGGATCTGCAGAGCCGCAGATAACTCTGCTGAAGGCAGTCTCCCTTTGTTTCAAGATTGTTACTTGCTCCTTTTTGACTCTGAAAATAAATACACCCTAGTATTTGGCTAACTCTGAACTACCTGTCTGTGCCGTGCGTTTGAGGTCGGTTTCAAACCCTAACATTACGACCCGACCATGACGACCTCAGCCGACACAGACAGGGTCAGGGCAGCGTTGGCGGTCCAGATCGAGTTGGTCAACGACCACACCCAACAGTTGGGTGCGGCTGCGGCTGCTTTACAGGACCTCCGGGCCGAGGTCCAGCTTATTCTGGATGCCATTGACACTCTGGCCACCCAGCAGACTATCCAGGGGTATCAGCAGGCTGTTGTTCTGCACCAGCTACAGGCTCTCAGTACAGCATTAAACACTCTGCTTTTAACCCCACCTGTCCCAGGAGTCTCAGCCAGCTCACCACCCGCGGCAGACCTCGCACCTCGGGAGCCCCGTCTCTCCGAACCACGTCTGTTTGAGGGTAACTTCGAGAATTGTGCCACATTCATCATGCAGTGTGAGTTGGTCTTCCTTCATCAACCCAGCCGTTTTTCGTCAGAGGGAGCCCGAGTAGCGTACATGACTAACCTGCTCACGGGCCGAGCAGCACAGTGGGTCACTGCTTCCTGGGCTATGAGGGCCGATTTTTGTTTCTCCTACCCATACTTCGTGGCAGAGCTCCGAAGGGTTTTCCACCACCCAACTCGTGGCCAGGACCCAGGAGCTCGGTTGGGCACCTTCCGGCAGGACAGTGGCAGTGTCAGAGACTACGCGCTGGAGTTCAGACTGGCCGCAACGGAGAGCGGTTGGAACGATCAAGCGCTTTGTCTCACCTTCCTGAGGGGGCTCAACGACGCAGTAAGGGACCAGCTCGCGACCCAAGAGGAGCCCGATTCTCTCGATGGCCTGATCAGCCTCGCTATCCGCATCGACGGACGCCTCCGGGAGAGAAGGCGTGAGCGAGCACGACTAGGACCCCCAGACGTTCCCCAGACCCCCCGTCCTCGGGACCGTTCTGCTGACCGTCCTGCCCCCTCCGTGACTGGTGGGTTTTTTCCCTCCCGGGCTGTGACCGAGGAGGAACCCATGCAGCTAGGACGCACCCGCCTTAGCCTGGCCGAACGGGAGTCCAGGCTCAAGTCCGGCCTTTGCCTCTACTGCGGCCGGGATGGACACCGTGTCTCCAATTGCCCTACCCGGCCAAGAAGACCAGGCTCGCCGGGACCCCGGGAGATCCTGGTGAGCCGTTTTTCCTGTTCCCCCACCCGTGCACCACCTAACCGTCTGACGAACGTCACCCTAGCCTGGGCGGACCAGCGGGCGACGGTGGGTGCACTCATTGACTCTGGTGCTGATGGGAGTTTCCTGGACGTTGAGTTTGCCACCCGGGCCAACATTCCACTTGAGGACCTCGAGAGGCCCTTGGAGGTCTTCGCGCTGGATCATCGCCGCCTGGCTGACATCACTCAACGCACCTGTCCTGTCCTCCTCACCGTCGCTGGTAACCACGTTGAGAGACTCCAGTTTTTCATTACCAGATCCCCTCTTGTCCCGGTAGTCCTGGGTCGGCCCTGGCTCGCGCTGCATGAGCCCCACATCGCCTGGTCCTCCGGCGCCATCAGGGGGTGGAGCCCCTCTTGTCATGCCCAGTGTCTTCAGGCGGCATCCAGTCCTTCGCCCCGGGGTTCCCCTTGTGTCCCTGTCTCTAGCCCCCTCTCCGGGCCTCTGTCTCCGTCTCCGGCCTCCCTCGCCGGTTCCCTGTCCCTTTATCCGGCCCCCCTCACCGGGTCCCTGTCCCCGTCTCCAGCCTCCCTTACCGGTCCTCTGTCCCCGTCTCCGGTCCCCCTCTCCGGGCCTCTGTCTCTGTCCCCCTCTCCAGTACCCCTGATCGCCGGCTTCCTTCGGTCCCATCCGGGCAGGCCGGGGCCGAGTGGGTCGCCGGGTGGCTCCCGTGGAGGGGGGGGTACTGTGAGGATTGGTTCATTCCCCGCCACACGCTCCTTTAAGGTACTGTGTTGATTGGTGCATTCCCCGCCACACGCTCCGCTCCTTTAAGGTACTGTGATGATTGGTGCATTCCCCGCCACATGCTTTTGGAGCAAGTATCAATTCCAGCACGCACCTGTCATAGTTTTTGATTAGCGCCCCAGAGGCTTTTTATACTGGGACTTCCCTTCAATCGATGTCGGGTCGTTTTGAATACTTCTGTTTCTGCCTGTTGTTCCCCGTTGCTGTGCCTCGTCTACTCTCCCTCCAGGACATGTGTGGATTGCCGCTGGTGAAGACCGTGTCCCCCCGTTTTGAGCTGCGCCTCGTTTACCCGCTTTACTCTTGCGCTTTGGTGAGTTTGAACCAAACCCCTTTTTGGACTATTCTGTTTTGTGTGTTTTGAAGAACACTGAAGAGTTCTATTTTTGCTTACACTTGACTCAGCTAAGTTGTGTGTTAAAAGAGACACTGAAGATTATCATTTTGCTTGCACTGGACTCAGCTGGGGTGTGTGTTTAGAAGAGACACTGAAGATTATCGTTTTTGTTTTGCACTGACCCTCAGCTAAATTGTGTGTTGTGGTGAACACTGAAGATATCGTTTTGTTTGTTCTGGACTCAGCTAAGGGAGGAGGAGACCGCACTGCCTCTGTGTGATGTGGACTGTTATTGATCTCTCTCTCTCTCTCTCTTTTCCACCTCGAGTTGAAGCTGGGAGTATCTGCAGAGCCGCTTTGGCGTCAACACCGTTTCCCCACCTCGAACACCAAGAGGATCTGCAGAGCCGCCGATAACTCTGCTGAAGGCAGTCTCCCTTTGTTTCAAGATTGTTACTTGCTCCTTTTTTACTCTGAAAATAAATACGCCCTAGTATTTGGCTAACTCTGAACTACCTGTCTGTGCCGTGCGTTTGAGGTCGGTTTCAAACCCTAACACAGGGTATTACTCTATCTTTAATGCAGACTTTTTTTAAAGGAGCATGTTTGTCAACTAATACATTACATGTATTTACAAAGGACTCCAGGGCTAACTGAACATCAATTTCAGTGTTTCAATAAGTATTAAAAAAAAAATTTATTACTATTTGCACTCTGGTTGGATGCCAAATTTATTTTAGTTTGTACTGTACTTGTGCTGTATAATGACTATATATAATGAATATATTTTTATATAATCGAGTCTAATATTTACAGAATATATAAATATATATCCAATCCACATTTCTCGAATGGTAGATTTTGGTGGAAGAAAAATCAGCCATTTTGATAGGGCTGGGAGATTATTATTGTTATTTATCTTGGTGCCATGCGTACGTTTTGATAGGGGATGGGGGATGAATAAACTATCTATCTTTTGTAGTATAATTATCTGACTAATTATACTTGGGTGTATAAATCAAAGATGAAGTTCCATTTTTGGAATATAACATAAATCTTTGACTTGCATTCCCAGGTAGATTTGGCCAGAGCTATATTCCAGGAGACCAGCTGGTTGGGAGCAGTTAGGACATCACATTTACATACAGGCCAGCTGTGCCTAAGAGGACAATTGGTCACTTAGCGACTAGCTTGAGAAAACAGTAGGCTATTGAATTTCTTGATTAAAGTTCACACCTGCAAGAGCTTCAAAGACTTTGGAACAAATAAACCGGTTTTGCTTATGTCGGTGTGAGGTTTCTATCAAGTGTGTGAAGTTGATGTATTAGGTGGCTCCTAGGCACAAATGGTATGGCGGTTTTGTGACATTCAAAAATAACATAAGTTTGAGGTCCTGATTAAATAAAGTCTTTTTAAAGAAGTAACTTAAAGCAGTACATCTTCAAAGTATTATGGGTTATAGAGTAAATCTGGTTTAGAAACGTTTATATATAAGAAAATCAAGTGAATTTACTAAAGTGCAAATTCTGAGATGGAAAAATGGTTTAAAATGTATTTTTATGGATACAGTCTTTGTAGATAACTAGGAAACCACTGTTTGAAAGTAAACCTGTTTTTAAGAATGACCTAGAGTGAATTGAATAAATCAGAACAAAGGACTTTAAAGGGGAACTCCAACATTTTGGGAAATTAGCTTATTTAACATCTTCCCTGGAGTTAGACAAGAAGATACATACCTTTTTTCTCTCTGTTCGTGCATTTAGCTTTGGGAATAGACGCTCCGTTAGCATAGCTTAGCTTCATCACTGGAAGTGAGGCAGATCCGTAGCCTTACAGTGTATTGCAAGGTCTGACATTGACCAAACTTGATATGCATGACCTTGGTGGGCTCTAGGTCAACTCCTGAAAAGGGGGTCAATGTCAGACCTTGCAATCAAAAGTTAGGGGGCGCACTGAAATTATGGCAAGGGTTATTAGCCCCCTAACTTTTGATTGCAAAGTCTGACATTGACCCCCTTTTCAGGAGTTGACCTAGAGCCCACCAAGGTCATGCATATCAAGTTTGGTCAATGTCAGACCTTGCAATACACTGTAAGGCACTGTAAGGCTACGGATCTGCCTCACTTCCAGTGATGAAGCTAAGCTATGCTAACGGAGCATCTATTCCCAAAGCTAAATGCACGCATAGAGACAAAAAAGGTATGTATCTTCTTGTCTAACTCCAGGGAAGATGTTAAATAAGCTAATTTCCCAAAATGTTGGAGTTCCCCTTTAACAGACTTGGGTAAAAATATGAGTAAACGTTTTTTTTTTTTTTACATCTTTTTTCCCCCTCCTTTTTCCTCCGTTTTTCTCCCATCCCAATGTTAGTCAATATGCCAATTCCCAATCCCCTTCCTGGTTGCTGCGCACTTATGGTGCGTTCACGTTAGGTGGGAAGAAGCGGAAGAACCAGCTTCCGACTGGGAAAAACCATTCATGTCAGCCTCCTAGTGGTAATTCCTACTAGGTCATATGGGAGTTTTTTATAGACCCCGATATCTCCCACTTCGCGTCCCGAAATGCGGAAGTATCAACCATCATGGCAGCAAGCTTGACGGCGATGTCGGCAATACAAGGTAAATACAAATAAAAATTATCACTTTGATCACATAATCAGAATAATACAATCATACTGCTGTACTCTTCATATGAAAATGAATATGAATGAATTGATGGTAAAATATTTTATTATAACAATAAGGAGCGCCAAAAATAACACTGATCTTACGATCGCCATCTTGGATGTGGGCGTTTCCTCGAGTTCAACGCGTGAATGCTTCCTAGTTGTAGCAACGAGATGTCATCTGGTTCGTTCGCTTCTTCCCACCTAACGTGAACGCACCATTACCCCCCACAGTCGGTCTGGGAGAGTGGAGGCTATCACGTGCTTCCTCCGACACACGTCTAGCCAAACAACCGCTTCTTTTCACCTGGCAGCGCGGACTCTCACTGAGAGGGTGTAACGTGTGGAAGGATCGCACTACCCCCCTTAGATCCTATCCGCGCTGAGCAGGCGCCCCGACCGAACTGTAGGAGTCGCTGTTTACAACGACCCGGACCCACCCCACCAGCTTTCCCACCCTCTAATACAGCCAATTGTATTAGTGTGAATGGCCAGCCAAGCTGGTGACAACGTCGGAGCTGTGAGCTGAATTCGAACAGGCGAATCCAGTGTCTCCGGTGTTGGTGACGAACGCAATCTCCGCTACGCCACCTGACTGCCCTGAGTAAAAGGTTTTTAATCACATTTGGATATTATCTAGAACTAGACCAGAATAATATTTGTATATTGTAGTAAACTAAAGATTAATCCTCCTCCCTACCTGGGTCGGCTGGACAGGCCTCTACCTCCTCCCTACCTGGGTCGGCTGGACAGGCCTCTACCTCCTCACTACCTGGGTCGGCTGGACAGGCCTCTACCTCCTCCCTACCTGGGTCGGCTGGCCTCTACCTCCTCCCCACCTGGGTCGGCTGGCCTCTACCTCCTCCCCACCTGGGTCGGCTGGCCTCTACCTCCTCCCTACCTGGGTTGGCTGGCCTCTACCTCCTCCCTACCTGGGTCGACTGGCCTCTACCTCCTCCCTACCTGGGTCGGCTGGACAGGCCTCTACATCCTCCCTACCTGGGTCGGCTGGACAGGCCTCTACCTCCTCCCTACCTGGGTCGGCTGGACAGGCCTCTACCTCCTCCCCACCTGGGTCGGCTGGAAGGGCCTCTGCCTCCTCCATACCTGGGTCGGCTGGCCTCTACCTCCTCCCTACTCTGTACTGACAAGCTGTTGTGGAAGGACAGCACATTCACTGAGAGACATTATACTACATCAGGGTAAGACATTTTAAGTAATTTAGTAAAATCTTTAAAACTGAGACTTGACTGCTGGCTGACCAGCTGACTTGATTAAGGGGCGTGTTTAAAGCGGCCATTTTGTTTTTGTTGTTAAGTGACCCATTAAAGGCTGATTCCTGCTTAAAAACAGCACTTGTGTACTGAGTGTGATATCAGAGCCCTGTCCCTGCTTAAAGGCAGCACCTCAGCCATCCTGGAATCACTCTGTACTGACAAGCTGTTGTGGAAGGACAGCACATTCACTGAGAGACATTATACTACATCAGGGTGAGACATTTTAAGTAATTTAGTAAAATCTTTAAAACTGAGACTTGACTGCTGGCTGACCAGCTGACTTGATTAAGGGGCGTGTTTAAAGCGGTCATTTTGTTTTTGTTGTTAAGTGACCCATTAAAGGCCAGGGCCCTCATTTATCAACCTGACGTACGCACAGATATTTGCGTAACCCGTGCGTACGATCATTTCTAAGCAAAGTGTGGGATTTATCAATTTGAACTTGTGCTTGACTTTGTGCGTATATTTAAGCACAGGTCGGACCATGCGTAGTTGACGCCGGTGGTAGAATATATTATTACAACAAGGAAATAAGCACTGACTGCGCTCCGCGTAACTCAACTCGTTATTATTTTGCGCATATATTGCAGAAATACGGGAACGTTTTGATTATATTTAAAAGGCTTTGCCATTGTTAAACGTAATAAGTGGAACCCCGAAGCTGTAAGCAGAATACAAGTCATATGAACACCCACGATATAGTGTTCTTCACCCTTCCTATAAGAAAGAATAAAAAACGCATTGCAACGAGAATAGACTGAGGTTATTTGTTGAGTGTATGTGTAGACAAAACCCTTGCAATAAATGTGTCTTAAATGAATGAAAAGCATACATGCTCTGGACACAGAGTATATATCGTGTGGGTGATATCATGACTTGTATTCTGCTTACAGAAGTTCACTTATTTAGTTTTACAATGTCAAAGCCTAAATCAAAACGTTCCCGTATTTCTGCAATCTATGCGCAAAATAATAACGAGTTGAATTCTAACAAAGAACGTATTACATGCTGGTAGGCTGATAGAGTAAACTATGATATGAATATGAATATGATATGATATAAAGGTATACTGGTCCGTCCGCGAGGATATCGAGGACTCGGATAGCCATTTGAGAATATAGGCTAAAGCGACGGCCTATAGCCTATACATATTATTTAATGTTTTCATAAGCGTAAAGATACAACAGCTAGATTAATGATGAAGTTAGTTTACTGTATGCAGGCTTCGCCGGGCTGTGTGTTATTATATATGCGCAAATTACTGTTGCATAATGTAGGCTGGCTGCTATTATATGTAATTCATATAGGCTACCCAATACCAA
Source organism: Notolepis coatsorum (assembly GCF_963971535.1). Taxonomy (NCBI): domain Eukaryota; kingdom Metazoa; phylum Chordata; class Actinopteri; order Aulopiformes; family Paralepididae; genus Notolepis; species Notolepis coatsorum. Next base: position 147,444,081 of record NC_140166.1, on the reverse strand, counting down.
CAACAAAATAGATTGTATCATATGCCTCTACACACATTATATTATACACATCCTATTATATCTTGGTTCGGCAGCGCCTCTGTGAACAATCTCTCAGTTTGCTCCATCAATAAACAAATCCAGTAATGTGAACGGGATTCCACTCGGTCAATGTACAGATAATCCGCGATGCGCATTTTGGCTGATAATGTGCCGGTGGCCGGAGTCTCATTCAGGCCTAATTGTATTTAATTCAATTGTAATGTTATTACTGGGGTATCTAAAACATCACAATGCAGATCAGGGTTATCCACTGAAGCCATAATGACTCTGACCAGAAGTACCACGGGCTCATGACGAGCGCACATAATAGGCATTGTAGAGCGCAGAGTTGGCCTGCTGAAATTGATTTAATTTCAGTCATTACAGTGCTTAATGTCGGGTCATCTTGTCATTTATTTCTGTCAATGTGCTGGTTCTGTAGCAGGACTGGGTCAGTCAACATCCTTGGCTCCCGGCGCACCGAAGATTATACGTTCAATTTGTTGGTTGGACCTCGGTGATCAATCTCGCTCTCAGTGAAGTCTCTCAGAGTTTGCTCGGGTTAGTCCATTTTTCCACATTTCATGGGGGTGTTCCATTACCGTATATGGTTAATCGGGGCGGTTCTGGTATGCAAATACGTGAAAGTGTGCACGAGCCTCAGCGTATAGAGCAAGGTGATATTTATCATGACAGGTGTGCGTATGACCTGTGTACGCACATGTGATAAATCCCGTTTTTTTTTGTGCGTGCACACATTCTAAATTCTGTGCTTAAGTATGGAAATAGAACATTTTTTAAGAGAAATTGATAAATGAGGGCCCAGGTGTTAGACAGAACTAATTAGTGAAGGAGATTTAAAGGCTTGCTGGCTTAGCGTTAGCGAAGCGGCGAGAAACAAAGAGGGACAAAGAGGAGTTTTCCTGGAGTTCTCTGCCGAGGGATCCACCGATCCACCGAGTGCTAAGTACACCATAATCCTATATTTCCCTCCCACTCTTCCTCCCTACAACCTTCTCCCTGCCACTCTTGACACCACAATGTGCCTCATACCTATATCCACAATCTGCTACTCCAGAACAGATTCAACCCATCCACGTCAGTTTGCTAGCAACCCGGCTAATCTCGCCTACCCTCCTACAGCCACTAATACACCTGTCACAGTACGGGGAGGCTTATGGAATTGTCAATCAGCAGTCAAGAAAGCTGACTTCATTACTGCCTGCGCCCATAGTCAAAATCTGCAGCTCCTGGCTCTAACTGAGACCTGGATAACCCCCAATAACTCATCAACACCTGCAGCATTATCTACAAACTATAACTTCACTCACACACCTCGACCCTCCAGACGGGGTGGAGGCACTGGCCTCATGACATCTCCTTCATGGGCTACAAACTTCAAGTCAAGTCAAGTCAAGAGTTTTAATTGTCACGGCATACAGGTATACAATGAAATGCGGGTGGTCTTGCCCGCAACGATGTGCAATACAGTGGTACATATAATAGAATCAAAGAAGAAAACAACATTGTGCAGTAACAGGTAGCAGGTAACATGGAGTGACATCTCGGTATCTGTACATAGTTATTTACAGAGCATGTGGGACATGCTAGTTAGCTTTGGTAGTGCAATACACTGTTCCTGTTATTCTAATTTAAAGTGTCCTTTCCTTTGGCCATAAGTGTGCGTGTGTGCGACATGAGTGTGTGCCCGCTCATGTTAAAGTGTTAAGTGGCTGCTCGTGTGTGAGCGTGCACAGTGTGCGTGTCGTGTGTGTGTTCATGTGTGCTTGTGTGTGGACAGTTCAATGTTCTGAGCACTCAATGTTCATTGTTCATGGCTCTGATGGCCTGGGGGAAGAAGCTGAGCCTAAGCCGCTCTGTCCTAGTAGCTGGGGTTCGCAGGCGTCTGCCTGACCTCAGCAGCTGAAACAGGCTGTTATTGGGGTGGTGAGGGTCTTTCATTATCCTGCAGGCTCTGGATTTGCACCTCTTGTTGTATAGAACCTGCAGGGGGGGTAGTGCAATACCCGTGGTACGCTCGGCTGAGCGCACCACTCTCTGTAGGGCCTTCTTGTCCTGTGCCGTGCTGTTTCCATACCAGGCAGTGATGTTTCCGGTCAGGATGCTCTCTACAGCTCCTGAGTAGAAGGACTGGAGTATCTTCCCCGATACTCTGAACTTCCTTAACTGTCTCAGGTGGTAGAGACGCTGTTTCGCTTTCTTTACTACTGTTTCTATGTGTGTTGACCATGTCAGGTCCTCTGAGATGTGGACCCCCAGGTACTTGAAGCTGCTCACCCTGTCCACGGTAGCCCCGTTTATCATCAGTGGTGTGTGTGTCTCCTGCTGTCCTCTCCTATAATCCACGATCAGCTCCTTGGTTTTGCCAATGTTCAGGAGCAGGCTGTTGTCCTGGCACCAGCGTTCCAGTACCTCAACCTCCCCCCGGTAGGCCTTCTCGTCGTTGTCCGAGATCAGCCCCACCACCACCGTGTCATCTGCGAACTTCACTATGGAGTTGGAGCTGAACTTGGCCACACAGTCGTGTGTGTAGAGTGAGTACAGCAGGGGGCTCAGAACACAGCCCTGGGGGGACCCGATGCTCAGGGTGATGGTGTTGGAGGTCTGACCCCCCACCCTGACCGCCTGGGGTCTTTCGCTCAGAAAGTCCAGTACCCAGGCGCTCAGGGCGGAGCTCAGACCTAGCTCGATCAGCTTGTCCACCAGTCTGGTGGGGACTATGGTGTTGAACGCTGAGCTGTAGTCAATGAACAACAGTCTCACATAGCCCCCCTTCTGCCGGTCAAGGTGCGAGAGGGTGCTGTGCAGTACCTGGGAGACCGCGTCGTCGGTGGACCTGTTTGTCCTGTATGCAAATTGCATAGGGTACATAGGGAGGCACAAATGTGGTCCTTGACCAGCCTCTCGAAACATTTCATGACCACAGAGGTGAGTGCCACCGGTCTGTAGTCATTTGGACATGCTGGGGAGGGTTTCTTCGGCACAGGGATGATGGTAGACATCTTGAAGCAGGCAGGGACCACTGACTCCGCCAGTGATTGATTAAATATGGCGGTGAACACAGGGGCCAGCTGGTTGGCACAGGTCTTGAGTATACGTCCTGTTATGCCATCTGGGCCAGCAGCCTTCCTGGTGTTCACCTGCATAAATGCTCTTCTCACACTGTGTTCCGACAACGAGAGAGCGTCCCCCCCCCCTCGCGGTTGCCCCCCCCCCTCCACAACTTAACACAACTCCCAGAACTGTCACTCTCCTCCCTCGAATATCATGCAGTGTCTGTCTCTAATCCTTTCAATCTCACCATTGTTACACTCTATCGCCCTCCAGGTCCCCTCGATCACTTCACAGATGAGCTGGACATGCTTCTAAGCTCCTTACCGGAAGATGGTACCCCTCTCCTTCTATTGGGTGACTTCAACCTGCCTGACTCATCTCAGTCGGTCCCAGTGGTCTCCCTCCTACAACAATTTGACCTGACTCCCACTGCCATGCCTCCCACCCACAAGGCAGGCAACTCCTTGGATCTCATATTTTCCCGTAACTCCAGCATCATTAACACCACGGTAACTCCCCTACATGTATCTGACCATTCCTTCATATCCTTCTCACTAACTCTCATGCTTAACCGAAAGGTCTTCACCCCAACTCAAACCGTCTCACTCAGATGCAACCTGCCCTCCCTATCCCCCTCCACCCTTTCCTCTGACATAATATCCGCTCTACCTTTGAGTGACACCTTCTCTGCTCTCCCCACAGAGATGGCAACCTCCACCCTCATCTCAGCCCTTGCAACCTCCTTCGACAAGCTCTGTCCCCTCGTTGAGAAACCTGCCCGCCGTTCCCCACCCAGTACATGGCTGACGGATGCAGTGAGATAATAAAGACAGGTCCTGAGAGCGGCTGAGAGGAAGTATAGAAAGTCACGCCTCACTGCTGACATCGACACATATCACAACCTCTTGTTAACATTCTCCAAAACCATTACTAATGTCAAAGCTTCTTTCTTTCACCATAGGATCAAGGCCTCTGCCAAGAATCTTCGCAAACTGCATGCTACCATGTCCTCCCTCTCCACTCCCACCCCCACCCCCTCCTCCCTCATCTTTTTCTGCCGAAGACTTTGCAATCTTCTTTGAGGAAAAAGTGAAGAACATCCGCAGCTCCTTCTCCCAACCCCCACCCATTCCAAACATTGAATCAAGAACCTCATCATTCACTCTGTCATCTTTCTCTCCCATTACAGAAGACGAGACCCTCACAGGAGGCATCCTGTTCGAGCTCAGTCTCCAGCATTCGTTGCGAGCGCCTTGCCCACTGCGCCACGTAGCCGCCCGACATCCTCCCATTCCTAACTGCAACCATCAACTCCTCACTCAACTCGGGGGTGGTCCCCACCTCCCTAAAACAAGCCAGAGTCACGCCCCTCATAAAAAAAAAACCTGAACCCCACCGTCATAGGCAACTATCGTCCTGTCTCTCTTCTCTCCTTCCTTTCTAAAACACTTGAACGTGCTGTATCCAACCAACTTACTGCTTATCTCTTACAGAATGACCTCCTAGACCCCAATCAGTCTGGCTTCCGGACTGGCCACTCCACAGAAACGGCCCTCATTGCGGTCACAGAGGCACTTCACTTAGCAAAAGCGAAAGGCCTCGCCCTCTCCTCTGTCCTGATTCTCCTAGATCTATCTGCAGCCTTCGACACAGTCAACCATCAGATCCTCCTTGCGGCCCTCGCAGGAATGGGAGTGGCTGGATCTGCGCTGACATGGCTGACATCATACCTCAACGACCGCTCCTACCAAGTGTCATGGAGAGGGACTCTGTTGGCCACCCGCACCCTGCGGACGGGTGTCCCCCAGGGCTCGGTCCTAGGACCCCTTCTCTTCTCCCTCTACACTAAATCACTGGTAACATTATCACATCTCATGGCTTCTCATATCATTGTTATGCAGATGATACTCAACTCTTCCTCTCCTTCCCTCCCTCAGATATCCACGTCTCTGAGCGGATCTCGGCCTGTCTGTCCGACATCTCCGCCTGGATGACGACCAACCACCTCAAACTGAACCTAAGCTAAACAGAATTGCTCCACCTGCCGGCCAAATCCTCCCCCCTGACCGACCTCTCCATCACAGTCGAGAATGCAGCTGTGACCGCGTCCCCGACCGCCAAGAACCTTGGTGTTGTCCTCGACGATCAGTTGAACTTCTCTGCTCACATCGCAGCGACAACCAGAACCTGCAGATTCCTCCTGAGCAACGTCAGCCCCTTCCTGACAAAAGAAGCCACCCAACTCCTCGTCCAATCAACAGTCATCTCCCGCCTCGACTACTGCAACGCACTGCTAGCTGGCCTCCCGGCCACTGCCACCAAGCCTCTTCAACTCATTCAAAACGCAGCAGCCCGCCTGATCTCAAACCTACCGAAGTCGGCCCATGTCACCCCACTTCTTAGGGACCTGCACTGGCTCCCCATTGCTGCACGTATCCGCTTCAAGGCCCTCGACCTAGCATACCGTGCGGCAAAGGGAACTGCTCCCGCCTACCTCCGGTCAATGGTCTCTAACTACACACCCTCAAGACCCCTACGCTCTGCATCTTCTGGCCGCCTCAGACCTACTCCTATCCAAGCTCCGGGAGGGTCATCAAAGAGAAGCCGCCTATTCTCAGTCCTTGCCCCACAATGGTGGAATGAACTACCCACCCCAGTTAGGACAGCCGAATCCCGTCCAATCTTTCGCCGTCGACTAAAGACGCACTTCTCCAACCATTATCTGAAATAATAATAATTGATTTTTTTTTTAAAGAATTAAAAAAAAACCTAACCCTAACTAACCTTACTGTCATGCACTTGTCCTAATAAACTAACCTACACTGTAACACGCAACACTTGAATGAATATTGTTACTCAGCTGATAGAGTTGTGCCCTTCCTGATGACTTGTCGTACAGAACTTGTAAGTCGCTTTGGATAAAAGCGTCAGCTAAATGACTAAATGTAAATGTAAATGTACCTGGGTCGGCTGGCCTCTACCTCCTCCCCACCTGGGTCGGCTGGACAGGCCTCTACCTCCTCCCCACTTGGGTCGGCTGGCCTCTACCTCCTCCCCACCTGGGTCGGCTGGCCTCTACCTCCTCCCCACCTGGGTCGGCTGGCCTCTACCTCCTCCCTACCTGGGTCGGCTGGCCTCTACCTCCTCCCCACCTGGGTCGGCTGGCCTCTACCTCCTCCCTACATGGGTCGGCTGGCCTCTACCTCCTCCCTACCTGGGTCGGCTAGCCTCTACCTCCTCCCTACCTGGGTCGGCTGGCCTCTACCTCCTCCCTACCTGGGTCGGCTAGCCTCTACCTCCTCCCTACCTGGGTCAGCTGGCCTCTACCTCCTCCCAACTGGGTCGGCTGGAGGTTGGAGCTTGTGAAACATCCCCCTTCATGTTCCCTTTTCATCCCACCAGCGTAGTTTTTAATTTTATTTTTATCCACTTTTTATCCTTATTTTCTATTTTTCTCCCATCCCAATTTCATATTTCCAATTCTTGAACGTTGCTAGACTATTCCCCCCACTGGTCGGTTGTAGTGAGGATAGAAGCCTTGCATCACGTGTCCCCTCCGGTACACGAGGAGGCAGCATGTCGCATCTTTTCACCAGACAGCGCGGACTCTCAGTGGCGAGGAGTAACGCGTGGGAGGCTCACGCTGCCCCCAATACTTCCTGTCTCTGCTGTGCAGGCGTCCCCCAACCGACCTGTAGGAGTCGCTGTCTACAACGTCCAATCCCCACCCATCGACTTTCCACCCGCTACCTCTGCCAATTGAGATAGAATGACGGCTGGCCCAAGCCGCAGGCAATGCTGACACCGGGATTCGAGACCGGAGTCTCTTGCATTGGTGACGAGCGCAATCTCCGCTGCGCCACCCAGTCGCCATCCACGGTGCAGCTTTTTAATGTGTTTACCTTCCTTTATATCTTTGTATCTTGAGACCAAACTGAACCACCTCTGTATGCCAGTCAGGTATACGCTTCACTTTTTTCATTTCACCTTGTTCTTTTTACCGTCTTTCTTTTTCTGTAGAATCTTTCGAAACATAATGAAAAATGCCGTATCCAGGGGCGTATCCAGGTTAGGGTTGGGCCGGTGTGCCTCCTGGCCATCAGTCTCAGGCTGGTTGGGTCAGGGTAAAGATGGGTCCAGTGGTCCCTGGTTCTGCAATGTTGGATCTTGTGGATCTGAGAGATGATGCCTCTTGGTGCTGCAAGGCTGCTAGCAGCGTGCACACACACACACACACACACACTGAAAACACACTCTCTCTCTCTCTCTCTCTCTCTCTCTCTCTCTCTCTCTCTCTCTCTCTCTCTCTCTCTCTCTCTCTCTCTCTCTCTCTCTCTCTCTTCCTTCCTCCTTCCTCCCTCCTTCCCTCCCTCCCTCCCTCCCCCCCCTCTCTCTCTCTCTCTCTCTCTCTCTCTCTCTCTCTCTCTCTCTCTCTCTCTCTCTCTCTCTCTCTCTCTCTCTCTCTCTCTCTCTCTCTCTCTCTCTCTCACCTTGGCAGACTGGGGGGGGTCCGTCCATCTGAAGTCTCTCCTCCAGCCGACAGGTGAGGATCTCGCTGCCCACCAAGGTGAAGCCTGGCAGGCATGAGTACCGGATGATGTCCCCTGAGGACACACAGACACACAGACACATGAGTACCAGACCATGTCCCCTGAGGACACACAGACACATGAGTACCAGACCATGTCCCCTGAGGACACACAGACACATGAGTACCAGACCATGTCCCCTGAGGACACACAGACACATGAGTACCAGACCATGTCCCCTGAGGACACACAGACACATGAGTACCAGACCATGTCCCCTGAGGACACACAGACACATGAGTACCAGACCATGTCCCCTGAGGACACACAGACACATGAGTACCAGACCATGTCCCCTGAGGACACACAGACACATGAGTACCAGACCATGTCCCCTGAGGACACACAGACACATGAGTACCAGACCATGTCCCCTGAGGACACACACCCACACAGACACATGAGTACCGGGCGATGTCCCCTTTAGAAAATAAGAAATGATATAAAAAGGTGAGAGAGGAAGGAGTTCATGGGTTGAAAGCAAACCATTGGTAAATTGCCCCCAAATACCACTTAAAAAACCCAGAACTTTTCAATAATTATTATTATTATAACTTATTATATAGCGTTCTGCTCCTGAAATGGATTATACAGTATATTGCTGTTAGAACAGTTAGATGCTCTGGCCGCCCAGTCCGTACGCATAGAACACATATTTAGAGATCATCTAGAATCTATTTGCAGAGCCAGATGAGTGGCTGCTTAGCCGTTTTCAGAATGCCAAGAGCGGTCCTTTTAGATGTATCTCAAATCCTGTGCCTCCACACCTAGAAGTTCTGAGCGCACTCAGGGTTTTAGCCACAGGGACCTTTCAGAGAGATAGGTGACAGGTCCGGTATGGGCGACCCACAGGAACATATACACACACATGCACTGAGTCATGAGTCGTGAGATGTGTGTCATTTTGAGATCAGTCGCAAATCGCCTCCTGTGGATCAGGATCAGATGCCGAACCTCGGCTGTTTTGCACAAGCCTCAATCGCCTTATAAGGAGCTGGCGGGGGCGTGTCTGTATGCAAATGAATTGAGCTAGAATGCGCATTTGAGTGGGATTCATCATTCAACACACCTGGGTAAGAACAGATTTGGACGTTAAAAACGGGTTGATGAATGCGGCAGTGACTTTTCTTATTTTTCTCTTAACTCATTGACCGCCGGGAATTAGACGGGGCCCCATTCTAGAACTGCCATGCTTTAAAAGATAGGAGTGAGTCATTGAACACTAAAAACGCTTATCGGCCCGATCGGTATAAAAGCATTGCAGGATCAAGCTAAAACTTATGTCAGATAGTGTGATCGTGTGATCGAGAGTATTCCAAAAATAATATTGTTTGATGGCCATCTGGTACATCCAATGTCCATTTGGTACACAGCATAATCCACCACAACCAGGGAACAAAATAAGTACCCGCCAACCGCGGGCATATTTAAGGTTTGGCGAGTAACAATGAGAGGTCTGCCCGCCACCTGGCGTGTAACAAAATAGTTCATATCGATACTCTTATTTTGAAAATCCTGTGCCGGGTCTCATTTCCGCCCCAAGCACAACTCCAGTCATAATATCTATGGCTCCGGCAGCTAGCAACGTTCGGTTAATATCAATACTCTTATTTTGAAAAACCCTGTGGCAACTCGAGGAGTCATATCCGCCCAGTCCGTGCTAATGTCTGTGTGGTGCAGGGCGGTCAAGCAGAGGAGCAGGGCTACACAGCAGTGCGCCTATTTTGCGACCCGAAATAAGTCTGTGGTGTTTTTTTTTCTCACAACGGGTCAAATGCATCTAACATGCTTTGCATCGTCGCCATTCCTCTATGCCCACATCGCCCGAAATTAACGTTACGTTAGCATAAGCTAACAAGCTAATCCTGATCAGAGGCAGAGCCATAGAGAACAGCATAAAGTGTGGACTGGGGAAAGGAAAATGGGGGGGGGGGGGCACTCTCCCTTTCTCTGTGTGTGTGCGTGCGTTTGGAAAGACGATGAAGTCACTATTCAGGACTCAGGACAGGAGTATATTATAGTAAACTGAGGATTACTGAGGATGGACAGATAATGTTGATATTCAAATATAAAAAAGTTTCGAGAGGAGTGGAAGTTTGAAGACAGACTAGACTACAATATGATGCGGGGGTGGTGAGTTGTGTGTGTGTGTGTCCCGACCCCACTTCTATGTTTCAATAAATTATTTGCATTTAAAACTATTAACGCTGACTCACTCCTTCAGTCCACTCATAATTATGCTAATATTCCTTATGTTGTTTATGATATTAATTGAAAATAGCATATGATAGTATTATATAGTAATAATAACACATGGCGATATACTAAAAAGCTATTTATAATTTTTGGCTGGTAAAAAATCTGCCTGGCTGGTAGTTTTTAAAATCTATTAGCCAAATGGCTGGTAAGTCAAAAAGTTAATTTTGTTCCCTGACCACAACATATGGATCGGGGATATTTGACGCGCTTCAATGGAATCGGGAGAACCGTTCGCCTCGCCCGACAAGGAAAAATGAAACCGGAGACATTTGACCGTTCCACAGGCCAAGATACAAGGTTACAAAGGGTGCTCGATACCGCCGTCTACCTGGATGTGGCCGGTATTGCACTTTGACAACCTCAGACTCATTCCCTATGGTAACACGAAGGTCCCTGGATGAATAATGAATACAAATATCGAATAAAAGGAAAACCGATCAAATAACGAGTATACTCG
>NC_140166.1:147405614-147428480 GCF_963971535.1 Notolepis coatsorum | reverse complement strand
GGGAGAGAGAGACCACATCACTGAGCTGAGAGAGACAAGGAGAGATACCACATCACTGAGCTGAGAGAGAGACCACATCACTGAGCGGAGAGAGGGGAGAGAGATACCACATCACTGAGCTGAGAGAGACAAGGAGAGAGAGACTACATCACTGAGCTGAGAGATACATGGAGAGAGAGACCACATCACTGAGCTGAGAGATGGGAGATAGAGAGACCACATCACTGAGCTGAGAGAGGGAGAGAGAGACCACATCACTGAGCTGAGAGAGGGTAGATTGAGACCACATCACTGAGCTGAGAGAGACAAACCACATCACTGAGCTGAGAGAGAGACCACATCACTGAGCGGAGAGAGGGGAGAGAGAGATACCACATCACTGAGCTGAGAGAGACAAGGAGAGAGAGACTACATCACTGAGCTGAGAGATACATGGAGAGAAAGACCACATCACTGGGCTGAGAGAGGGGAGACAAGGAGAGAGAGACCACATCACTGAGTTGAGAGATACACAGAGGGAGAGACCACATCACTGAGCTGAGAGAGAGAGGAGACAAGGAGAGAGAGACCACATCACTGAGCTGATAGACACGTAGATAGAGACCACATCACTGAGCTGAGAGAGACCAGGAGAGAGATACCACATCACTGAGCTGAGAAAGACTAGAGAGAGACCACATCACTGAGCTGAGAGAGACAAGAGAGAGACCACATCACTGAGCTGAGAGAGAGACAAGGAGAGAGAGACCACATCACAGAGAGAGACAAGTAGAGAGATACCACATCACTGAGAGAGAGAGACCACATCACTGAGAGAGAGAGACCACATCACTGTGAGAGAGAGACAATGAGAGAGAGATCACATCACTGAGAGAGAGAGACTGAGAGATAGACCACATGTCACTGAGCTGAGAGAGACATGGATAGAGAGACCAGTTGTCACTGAGCTGAGAGAGACACATATATAGAGAGAGACCACATGTCACTGAGCTGATAGAGACAATGCGAGAGCGACCACATCACTGAGCTGAGAGAGACAAGAGAGAGAGACCACATCACTTATCTGAGAGAGACAAGCGAGAGCCCACATTACTGAGCTGAGAGGGACAAGGAGAGAGATACTACATCACTTAGCTGAGAGAGACACAGAGATAGAGCACATGTCACTGAGCTGAGAAAAACACGGAGAGAGAGACCACATCACTGAGGTGAGAGAGACACGGAGAGAGAGACCACATCACTGAGGTGAGAGAGACACGGAGAGATAGACCACATCACTGAGTTGAGAGAGACAAGAGAGAGACCACACCACTGAGCTGAGAGAGACACAGTGAGAGAGAGACCACGTGCCACTAAGCTGAGAGAGACAATGAGAGAGAGACCACATCACTGAGCTGAGAGAGACACAGAGAGAGAGACCACATGTCACTGAGCTGAGAGAGACAAGATAGAGACCACATCACTGAGCTGAGAGAGACACAGAGAGAGAGACCACATCACTGAGCTGAGAGAGACACATAGAGAGAGACCACATCACTGAGTTGAGAGAGACAAGAGAGAGACCACATCACTGAGCTGAGAGAGACACAGAGAGAGAGACCACATCACTGAGCTGAGAGAGACAAGGAGAGAGATACCACACTGAGTTGAGAGATACATGGAGAGAGAGACCACATCACTGAGCTGAGAGAGGGGAGACAAGGATAGAGAGACCACATCACTGAGCTGAGAGAGACACGGCGAGAGAGACCACATCACTGAGCTGAGATAGACTAGAGAGAGACCATATCACTGTACTGAGAGAGACAAGAGAGAGACCACATCACTGAGCTGATAGAGAGAGAGACAAGGAGAGAGAGACCACATCACTGAGAGAGAGACAAGTAGAGATATATACCACATCACTGAGAGAGAGAGACCACATCACTGTGAGAGAGAGACAATTAGAGAGAGACCACATGTCACTGAGCTGAGAGAGACACAGCGAGAGAGAGAGACCACATGTCACTGAGCTGATAGAGACAATGAGAGAGAGACCACATCACTGAGCTGAGAGAGACACACATAGAGAGAGACCACATCACTGAGCTGAGAGAGACATGGAGAGAGAGAGACCACGTCACAGAGCTGAGAGAGTCAATGAGAGAGACCACATCACTGAGCTGAGAGAGACAGAGAGAGACCACTTCACTGAGCTGATAGAGACACAGAGAGAGATACCACATCACTGAGCTGAGAGATGGGAGAGAGAGACCACATCACTGAGCTGAGAGTAGGGGAGAGAGAGAGACCACGTCACTGAGCTGAGAGAGACAAGAGAGAGAGAGATACCACATCACTGAGCTGAGAGATGGGAGAGAGAGACCACATCACTGAGCTGAGAGTAGGGGAGAGAGAGATACCACATCACTGAGCTGAGAGAGGGTAGATTGAGACCACATCACTGAGCTGATAGAGACAAGGAGAGAGAGACCACATCACTGAGCTGAGAGAGAGACCACATCACTGAGCGGAGAGAGGGGAGAGAGATACCACATCACTGAGCTGAGAGAGACAAGGAGAGAGAGACCACATCACTGAGCGGAGAGAGGGAAGAGAGATACCACATCACTGAGCTGAGAGAGACAAGGAGAGAGAGACTACATCACTGAGCTGAGAGATACATTGAGAGAGAGACCACATCACTGAGCTGAGCGAGGGGAGACAAGGAGAAAGAGACCACATCACTGAGCTGAGAGAGACACAGAGAAAGAGACCACATCACTGATCTGAGAGAGAGGAGACAAGGAGAGAGAGACCACATCACTGAGCTGAGAGACACAGATAGAGAGACCACATCACTGAGCTGAGAGAGACCAGGAGAGAGATACCACATCACTCCGATCATATTTACACCCTACATACCCTAATTGATAAACATATAAACCAAAATAAAACCAAAATATATGCCTGTTTTATTGACTTCCAAAAGGCTTTTGATTCTATTTGGCATACAGGACTGTTCTATAAAGTTATAGAGAGTGGTGTAGGGGGTAAAACATATGATATTATTAAATCAATGTACTCTGGTAATATGTGCAGCGTAAAAATTGGCAAAAAAAGAACAGAATTCGTCAGGGCTGCAACCTCAGCCCGGCACTCTTCAATATCTATATTAATGAATTGGCTAATATACTAGAAAAGTCCTCTGCCCCCGGTGTAAGTCTCGGTGTTGTCCCCCACAGCAGACGGCCTACAGCAGAGCCTGGACCTGCTAGAGCATTACTGTCAGACCTGGGCCCTGGCAGTAAACCCCAAAAAGACAAAAATAATGATATTCCAAAAAAGATCCAGTTCTCAGGACGTCCTACCAAAGTTCTCAATTGGTACAAAACATGTAGAGTAATGCACACATTACACCTATTTAGGCCTAAAACTAAGTTCAACTGGACATTTTAAGGAAGCAGTCAATGAGCTGAGAGGGAAAGCACGCCGGGCTTTCTATGCCATAAAAAGAAATATACAAACAGAAATACCAATTCGAATCTGGTTAAAATTAATTGAATGTGTTATTGAACCAATTGCACTCTATGGCAGTGAGGTGTGGGGTCCACTTACAAAACAAGACTTTACCCAATGGGACAAACACCCCATTGAGACCCTGCATGCAGAGTTCTGTAAGATTATCCTACATGTCCAGAGGAAAACTACAAACAATGCATGCAGGGCAGAATTAGGCCGTTACCCACTAATACTAAAAATACAAAAAAGAGCAATTAACTTTTGGACACACCTAAAATGAAGTGACCCCCTCTCGTACCATTATCAAGCCCTGCAGTGCCAGGAGCTGAGGAGCATCAGGAACCCCCTTACCCAGCTGGTCCTGAGGCTGAGTCCACAAACCTGCTCTCTTAACACACCTCAGGAACAGAACACGTCACCAATCAGAATAAATCAAATTACTACACAGCTAAAACAAAACTACATCACCTATTGGAAAACACAAACAAAAGCACAGAGCAAAATGCAGTGCTATCTGGCTCTAAATCGACAGTACACCATAGCAGATTATTTGAGCATGGTGACTGATTAACAACTAAAAAGAACCTTGACAAAATACAGACTGAGTGAGCACAGCCTCGCTGTTGAAAAGGGGAGGCACAGGAAAACCTGGCTTCCTGCAGAGCAAAGGCTGTGCTGTCATTGCACCCTCAGTGAACCTGAAACTGAGTTGCACTTCCTCACCAAATGTGAAAAATATAAATATATTAGAGAAACGCATTTAAAAAAATTTGAATTAATAACAAAAGGCTTTCTCGCACTACCAGATACAGAAAAACTACCAGTCCTACTAGGGGAGGACTCAACAAGCTGTGAGCTAGCAGCTTGTTGCTGCCTGCCACAAACTGAGGGACAGTGAGTGACAGTCACCTGACATGTTTACGCCGTAATACTTGATGTTTTATTTTACGATGATATTTTTTATGTACTTATATCTGTTTGTAATCCATGTTTATGTTTAATATTGCTTTGGCAACATGTAGAAGTACGTCATGCCAATAAAGCCATTTAAATTGAATTGAATTGAATTGAATTGACAAGAGAGAGACCGCATCACTGAGCTGAGAGAGACACAGAGAGAGATACCACATCACTGAGCTGAGAGAGACAAGGAGATAGAGACCACACTGAGCTGAGATAGACAAGGAGAGAGAGACCACATCACTGAGCAGCGAGAGACAAAGAGAGAGAGACCACACTGATAGAGAGACATGGAGAGAGATACCACATCACTGAGCTGAGAGAGACAAGGAGAGAGAGAGACAGAGAGAGACCACACTGAGAGAGAGACAAGGAGAGAGAGACCACATACTATACCTATACTACTACCTATCATGACAATATGTCTATACTACTATGTTACTATCCTTATACTACTACCTATCGTGCTAATATGTCTATACTACTATGGTATGATACTATTACCTATCATGCTATTGTAGAAATCGTCGGAAAGGAGAGACGCACAATTTCTATCTTGCGACAACACCAAGTAGTGTGTCATTTATTATCTTTTTAGCACAAGTGACAGCTGTCAGATCTATGCCGTGCTAAACTCTGACAGCTCCTCGTCACCAAACATTTGATCAATGACATTCCACCAGCGCGTCTTCTCCTCTACTCCCTGTACACACACGACTGTGTGGCTCAGCGGAGTAGCAATACAATCGTCAAATTTGCTGACGACACAGTGGTGGTGGGCCTGATCTCTGCCAACGACGAGAGGGCCTACCTGGAAGAGGTCAAGGTCCTGGCGGGATGGTGCCAGGAAAACAGCCTCTCCCTGAACGTCAGCAAAACAAAGGAGATGACTTCAGGAGGTCGGGGGTCAAGGACTACAGCCCCCTCAGCATCGACGGGGCACCGGTTGAGAGAGTCAACAGCTTTAAGTACCTCGGAGCCTACATATCCGAGGACTTGACATGGACCACACACATTAACAGTGTTGTGAAGAAGGCACGACAACGCCTCTACTTCCTCAGGCGCCTAAGGAAGTTCCAAGTCAGCCAGAAGATCCTTAAGAACTTCTACTCATGTACAATAGAGAGCATCTTGACCGGCAACATCACCTCCTGGTTTGGGAATAGCACTGCACAAGACCAAAGCAGACTACAAAGAGTGACACGTTCAGCCGAACGCACAATTGGAGGGGGGCTCCCCACCCTCCAGAACATTTACTACAAGCGTTGCAAGGGCAAGGCTAAGAGAATCATTAAAGACTCCAGTCACCCGAACAACTGCCTCTTTGAACTGCTGCGGTCAGGCAAGCGATACCGGAGTCTCAAGGCGAGCACAGAAAGACTCAGAAGAAGCTTCTATCCCCAGGCCATCAGGCTGCTAAACGAACAATGAATGAACACTACACAACAACAACCACCAAACGCACATAGCACACACATCCACACGCACACACTCACTTTAAACAAACACACTGTAGCACCCACTCCACACACTTTATAGCACACACCCACTTTAAACAAACACACTGTAGCACCCACTCCCCACACTTTATATTTATGGATGAAGGATTGCACTACAACTCGTACACCTTACTGTAAATTGTACCTAAAATTGTACCTCATCCCATTTCTGCTTTGCACTAGATAGTACTGTACATTAGTACACTGCATAGTATTGTGTATTGTATATTATATGGTAACTCAGAACATTGTACATATGTCTATACCGAACACTGTGACCTCATTTTCTTCTTCTAAATTCATGCTATATTATGTTATTATGTTATTTGATACTATCTTGTCTAGCACAGTCTCTGGAGCGTAACAGTAAGAAGCATTTTGTATGAAAGTATTCTGTACTTCTGTATGACAACTATTAAAGAACTTGAACTTGAACTTCTCTAAGCCCAACCCCCAAAACCAACCTCATTAAAGTGACAGTGCCCCATCAATACATCAAAACAATCTAATGGTGAATTATGTCCATAGCACCCACTACACTATTATGTCTATACTACCATGGTATGATCCTTATATTACTACCTATCATGCTAATATGTCACTGTTTGACTAACAATACCACAGACCCTTAGCTGCCAGAGATGCTCCCCTCCTGCTGACTTGTTGTTCACACTCTGTGAGCGGCTCTGGATACAAGGGTTCTGCTAAATGACTACATGCAAGTGTGGGAGATGGTAGCAGAGGGGGGTGTATGTCTGGGAGGACTGGTTGTGTGTGAGGTTGTGTATTTTGACATGGTGTGTGTGTTTGAGGTTGTGAACATGGTGTGTGTGTTTGAGGTTGTGAACATGGTGTGTGTGTTTAAGGTTGTGTATTTTGACATGGTGTGTGTGTTTGAGGTTGTGTATTTTGACATGGTGTGTGTGTGTGTTTGAGGTTGTGAACATGGTGTGTGTTTGAGGTTGTGTATTTTGACATGGTGTGTGTGTTTGAGGTTGTGTATTTTGTAGGGGTGTAACGGTACACAAAAACCACGGTACGGTACGTACCTCGGTTTTGAAGTCACGGTTCGGTATGGGTTTTCGGTACAGTGGGGGAAAGTTTGGCTTTTCATGTTCCACTCATGTAGTGTGCAGTAACTAATTGTACTTGTAGTGCTGTCAACGAATATTCTATATTGAAATTAATAATCGACTTGTAAAGAAGAGAAAAAATAATAATAATTATATTAGATTGTGAAAAAAACAGCCCTCGGTGGGCGGTCGTTAGTGGTTAACATACCGTTGTATTTGTTCGGTACACTACACAGCCGTTCGGTACAGTACGGTACACACAGAAATGGTTCGGTTTGGTACGGATACGTGTACCTTTACACCCCTAGTATTTTGACATGGCGTGTGTGTTTGAGGTTGTTAACATGGTGTGTGTGTGTGAACATGGTGTGTGTGTGTGAACATGATGTGTGTGTGTGTGTGTGTGTGTGTGTGTGTGTGTGTGTGTGTGTGTGTGTGTGTGTGTGTGTGTGTGTGTGTGTGTGTGTGTGTGTGTGTGTGTGTGTGTGTGTGCGTGTCTGTCTGTCTGTCTGCCTGTTTGTCTGTGTGTGTGTGTGTGTGTGTGTGTGTGTGTGTGTGTGTGTGTGTGTGTGTGTGTGTGTGTGTGTGTGTGTGTGTGTGAACATGGTGTGTGTACAATATGCGTTTTTCGTGTCACATGCTCCTGAAGTGACCCACAGGCACAAATGAACAATAACGATGATGGATGTAAACATGGAGGACACTGAAGTCCCAGTTTATGGTTTAATTTCTAAGTTAATAATAATAATTTATAGGTGTAATGCAGTGGATGCCAGATTATTCAACCTTTCAGATGGTTTTGTACTTTGGAGAGGCAAATATAGTGTTTACAAATATATATATATATATGGTTTCTGTAAGGTTTTATTGAAATGTTGTAATATTACAACTGTGGTTCTATCGGGTAGCAGAATTTCCTATAGGCCATTTTTACTCACTGTCAGAATAACATGGCAAACGTCTATCTATATACTTCACTAAAACAACATAAGGGTTCATTTATATGGTTATGGTTTATTATTTGGCAACAAATCAGACCTGTATCAGACATTATGAAAGTGGCCCAAATCAGAATTGAAAAGATCAGATTTGGGCCACTTTTGCATGCAGTGTGAACATAGCCTAAAGTGTGCATGTCTGTGTGTGTGTGTGTGTGTGTGTGTGTGTGTGTGTGTGTGTGTGTGTGTGTGTGTGTGTGTGTGTGTGTGTGTGTGTGGTTGAGCTTGTTTGTATGTTTGTGTTGATGCTGGGTGGGTGTGTGTGTGTATCTGTGTGTGTGTGTGTGTGTGTGTGTGTGTGTGTGTGTGTGTGTGTGTGTGTGTGTGTGTGTGTGTGTGTGTGTGTGTGTGTGTGTGTGTGTGTGTGTGTGTGTGTGTGTGGGAGACGTCAACAGGGCACTGGAACGCCTCATGCTTGGCTGTGCTTAAAATTGAAATAAATGGGGGAGTCGATATTCAATATAGCATCACGCCATTCCACGAGGCACTGGTGCTGATCAATCCACCCTCCCCCTCTGTGACACCTCTCCTCTCCTCTCCTCTCTTCTCTTTTTTTCTCTCCTATCTTCTCCTCTTTTCTCCTCTCCTCTCCTCCTCTCTCCTCTCCTCTCCTCCCCTCTCATCCCCTCCCCTCTCCTCTCCTCTCCTATCTCTCCTCTTTTCTTCTCTCTTCTTCTCTCCTCTCTTCTCCTCTCTTCTCCTCTTTTCTCCTTTCTTCTTCCCTCTCTCTTCCTTTCTCCACGCCGCTCATAAAAAAACCAACCCTGAACCCCACCGTCATAGGCAACTACCGTCCTGTCTCTCTTCTCTCCTTCCTTTCTAAAACACTTGAACGTGCTGTATCCAACCAACTTACTGCTCATCTCTTACAGAATGACCTCCTAGACCCTAGTCTGGCTTCTGGACTGGTCACTCCACAGAAACGGCCCTCATTGCGGTCACAGAGGCACTTCACTTAGCAAAAGCGAAAGGACTCTCCTCTGTCCTGATTCTCCTAGATATATCTGCAGCCTTCGACACAGTCAACCATCAGATCCTCCTCGCGGCCCTTGCAGGAATGGGAGTGGCTGGCTCTGCACTGACATGGCTGACATCATACCTCAATGGCCGCTCCTGCCAAGTGTCATGGAGAGGGACCCTGTCGGCCACCCGCCCCCTGCGGACGGGTGTCCCCCAGGGCTCGGTTCTAGGACCCCTTCTCTTCTTCCTCTACACTAAGGGCCCTTTCTCACTCACTCATTCTGTCCGTTCCGGTCGCGTACCGCCCTCCTTCCGGGTCAGAGTGCGAACCCCCCCCCCCCCCTCTCCCCCCTCTAGTTTGTGTACACACTGCAGTCTTGGTTCGCTTCGGGTTCTGTTTACGGTTTGCCTTTTGAGCGTTTACGCTTGCCGTAGGAGGTCTGAACTCTCAAATTGCCCATAAATATCGTTTTTGTGGGTATTCTCCAGTTGTTGCTGTGTGTGGTGTTATCTGCCCAAAATTCAAGCAAGCATGACAGTAACGACGTTGTGTGTGTCACGCCCCCCGCACCGCACGGCGCGATTCCGAGACCACCTCATCGAACAGATCCCGTTCAGCGGGGGGTGAAACGAATCAGCGCCGTTTCACATCGCAAAAGGGGTGAGTGAGAACACTCCCCCCCGTTCTCGGGAGCAGTGATTCGATCTCCAAACGTGAGTGAGAAAGGCCCCTAAATCACTGGGTAACATTATCACGTCTCATGGCTTCTCCTATCATTGTTATGCCGACGATACTCAACTCTTCCTCTCCTTCCCTCCCTCAGATATCCACGTCTCTGAGCGGATCTCGGCCTGTCTGTCCGACATCTCCGCCTGGATGACGACCAACCACCTCAAACTGAACCTAAGCAAAACAGAATTGCTCCACCTGCCGGCCAAATCCTCCCCCGACCGACCTTTCCATCACAGTCACGAATGCAGCTGTGACCGCGTCCCCGACCGCCAAGAACCAACCTTGGTGTTGTCCTCGACGACCAGTTGAACTTCTCTGCTCACATCGCTGCGACAACCAGAACCTGCAGATTCCTCCTGAGCAACGTCAGAAGGATCCGCCCCTTCCTGACAAAACAAGCCACCCAACTCCTCGTCCAATCAACAGTCCTCTCCCGCCTCGAATACTGCAACGCACTGCTTGCTGGCCTCCCGGCCACTGCCACTAAGCCTCTTCAACTCATTCAGAACGCAGCAGCCCGCCTGATCTCAAACCTACCGAATTCGGCCCATGTCACCCCACTTCTTAGGGACCTGAACTGGCTCCCCATTGCTGCACGAATCCGCTTCAAGACCCTCGACCTAGCATACCGTGCGGCAAAGGGAACCGCTCCCGCCTACCTCCGGTCAATGGTCTCTAACTACACACCCTCAAGACCCCTACGCTCTGCATCTTCTGGCCGCCTCAGACATACTCCTATCCGAGCTCCGGGAGGGTCATCAAAGAGAAGTCGCCTATTCTCAGTCCTTGCCCCACAATGGTGGAATGAACTACCTGTAAAGAACCAATTCCTCTGTTTATAACGTTAGACTTGATTTTACGTGGAATTGTTATTTGCTGTCTTTTATTTTGAAATGCTGTCTTTTATTTTTGAAGATTCTGGTTGTCCCGCTTGCGCTGTTTCTACCTTGCTTAACAACGACTTCCGGTTAACGCTACTCGACAGAAATATGCTTGATACATATGACGGGAGAGAGGAATTGTAAATGGGATATCTCTCATTAATAATAAGTTGGTGAAGGAAACCCCCTTCTTACCTTGTTTAGCACCTAGCTGGAAGGCGAAGAGGTACGTGTTTATATTATGGATTGTGTTATTTGTTTATATTTGGCAATCTTCATATTTGTGTATTGAGCTAAACTAGCTAAGATGCTAGCCTGTGCTATAACTTTCACTGGAAACGTGGTTTGAACAAACGAATGACTGTATGTCTGTTTACACTTTCAGCTCTTACGGTGTCTCAGGATGAAACTGTCAATAAATGGTTGACATACCGCATCATAGCCATCAGTCTCAAGGAGTTCATTTTGTCTGAATTAAAGTCCAGCTTGGGGAAATGCTACAGTAAGAGCTCTGGCCCCTCATCATCCCTGCCGCCCGACGCTGCACCGAGGAAGCCTGGTCTACGACGACGAAACCACGGGGGCTGAGTTGCTGACAACGGACAACGGACAACGGACAATTCGTCAAGCAACTCGGCGCCATTCCATGGGTCTTGTAGACAAAAAAGACTACACGTGACGTCAGTGACAGCTGGCTAAAGGTTTGATGCGACGGTCAGACAAAGGAAAGGGAACAATTATTTCATTAAAAAGGAACCATTCATCTTCAATAAGAACAATTGAGGCTCACATTGACAGTTGGAAGAAGAAATCGACGTCACCAATTAAGAAACCTTGTTTTTTTTGCACTGATTATAATTTATTAATTTAATGCAGAATTCTAAGGTACCCTCCACACTAAAGGTATTTATATTTATATAGAAACCTCGTTATTTGCACTGTGATTATAACTACTGTTAGTTACCTAATCAACTCGACTGTAAACTGCCTCTATGGATAACTATGTGCAGTCTAAATGGTAACATAACTGAGTATTCACTGGAATGAAAGGAAATATTTATAATATTCATTATTCAGCGTTAGGTTTGGTCCTCTCTGAGTAGTATAAACAAATAGGATTCTTGGTGCAGTAAAAATAGCAAGGATTATCTGATATTTTATAATAATAGTAAAAACTACGGTTTATTATTCAGATCAGATTCAGCACATTATTCAGCGTTAGGTTTGGTGCTCTCTGAGTAGTATAAACAAATAGGATTCTTGGTGCAGTAAAAATAGCAAGGATTATCTGATATTTTATAATAATAGTAAAAACTACGGTTTATTGTTCAGATCAGATTCAGCACATTATTCAGCGTTAGGTTTGGTCCTCTCTGAGTAGTATAAACAAATAGGATTCTTGGTGCAGTAAAAATAGCAAGGATTATCTGATATTTTATAATAATAGTAAAAACTACGGTTTATTATTCAGATCAGATTAAATTTTGCATATTTAAAAATGAAGCCAGTAGAGACTGAGCACCATCCTCCACAACTAGAGCTGGAAAATCAAATAGATAGCTTACAGTTTAAAATTAGTACGCTCGAAGGGGCTCTCGAACAAACGCTAGATACTACTGAGAGGGAACGTATAGAGAAGGAAATTCTAAACAAAAAAGAAATCCTAAATAGCCTCAAGGGTCACAGTCAGGAGGACGGCCAGGAGCACCTCCGACGCTCAGACCGAATAAGATATCCAACCCCTAAATTGCTCGAAAGGCAACAAGAAGAGGCACAGAGAAATGAAAGAAAATTCGCCTCTGCGTATAAAAAGTGGAAAACGGGAGTCCGTGAGTCAAGGAACCAGCTCAAATCGGAACTTAATGAAAGGGAATTGGCATTAATGTCCGAAGCTCTGGAGGAAGAGAAAGAAGCCGTGTTGAACGCCTACCTTGAAATACGAGGTCACAACACACCCTCAGTTGAACTGAGAAGCTGCATCGATACATGTGAGGCAGTTACAACAGAGATTAAGAAAGTCGTCTATGAGAGGATTTTTGACATTGAAGAAGAATTCGACGGAGAACAAGTACGACTTCGTCTCAAGGAACTGCTTCAAGGCAGCTATGCTCGGTCCGTCTATGGATCCACCGTCTCGAGAGCGAGTCACAAATCATCCACCACTCATGACAGCGCCACTTTGACAGTCAAACTGGTGGACGCTGCGGCAGATCTTGCCGGTAAGGAGGTGGCGTACGAAGGGTTGCTGGAAGAAAGGAAGCAAACAGAGAAAATAGAAGATTTAGAGGAGCAACAAAGAAAGCAGCTTGCAGTTGAGAAGCGCGAGCTTGTACGCCTCCAGGCAGAGAAGGACGTGAAGACAGCCCGTGCCAGGCTGCAAGTTTACACACAGGAAGGCAGCGTCTACTCAAATAGTTCTGAAAGAATTCACCATGCCTCCTCGGCGGCAAGCGCCCCCTCGGCGGCAAGCGGACAACCCCTCAACGTCACAACCTTATCGACTGATGCAAATGTATCATCCCTAGCCAAGGCCTTCCAAGATAGCATAGCTCTAAATAGACTTCCAGTTCCAGAGCCATCTGTATTTAATGGCGATCCTATCCAGTTCCTTGAGTGGAAAGCCTCATTCATGTCACTCATTGACACCAGAGCCGTCTCATCTGCTGAGAAACTTTATTATTTGAGGAAGTATGTCGGGGGCCCTGCTCGTAAAACCCTGGAAGGAACCTTCTATAGAAATGACAGCGAAGCCTACAAAGACGCGTGGGACAAACTAAACCACAGATATGGCCAGCCCTTTGTTGTACAGAGAGCCTTTAGAGACAGGCTCGCAGATTGGCCAAAAGTACAACCAAAGGATGCAGAGGGACTAAGAGACTTTTCAGACTTCTTAAACGCCTGTCAAGACGCAATGAAGCATGTGAAGAGTCTCGAAATATTGAATGACTGTGAAGAGAATAGAAGGCTAATCCAAAAGATGCCAGACTGGGCAATGTCAAGCTGGAACAGAAAGACCACCGAAGCCTTGAACAGGACTCAAGAGTTCCCCAGCTTCAAGGACTTCGCCACATTCGTGGAGATGGAGGCAGAAATCGCTTGCAATCCCATCACCTCATTCCATGCTCTCCGCACCCTTGAGTCCAGCACAGAAAAACGAAACAACAGGGACCCCAACAGGAACAAAGCGTGTGTTCTTAGCACTCAAACTGAGGCCGACAGTGACAGGCAAAGACCAGCCAAGGGAAACGTAAGGCCCCCCTGTGTGTTCTGTCAGGACAATCAACACAGTCTACATGGATGTCCCAAGTTCATCGCAGAGACCTTGGCGGAACGACGGGAATTTGTGAAGGAGAATAAGCTCTGCTATGGCTGCACGAAATTCGGTCATAGTGCCAAGGACTGCCGTCATCGACATTCCTGCGACACCTGCGAAGGTAACCATCCCACTTGTCTTCATGATGACAGCTATGTGAGAAAGGAAAGGCCTGCACCATGGGAAAACATTTCCCAAAGCAAAGCTGTTCAAACAGAGGCTGCCGCAACATCACTGGCAGTCACTACTGCTGGAGCAGGACAAGCCACCAACACGTCAATGATTGTGCCTGTGTGGGTGTCCTCAAGGAACACGCCAGGAACGGAAAAACTGGTCTACGCCCTGTTGGACACACAAAGTGACACCACTTTCGTCGACCAGGAGGTCAGTAACACTCTAAAGGCAGACTCATGTCCAGTTAAACTGAAGTTAACTACCATGATAGGACGAGACACAATAGTCAAAACCCAAAGAGTCTCAGGGCTTCGTGTACGAGGCTATAGCTCCTCCCTGCACATCGATCTTCCTCCTGCCTATGCCAAGGATTGCATACCGGTGAACCGCACCCACATTCCAACAAAGGAAACGGCCAAGAAATGGAATCATCTCTCCACAGTCGTAGACGAGATTCCACAGCTACAGGATTGTGAGGTTGGTCTCTTGATAGGATATGACTGTTCAAGGGCCATGGCACCAAGACAAGTAATATCAGGAGGAAATGATGAACCTTATGCAGTTCGGACTGATTTAGGATGGAGCATTGTGGGGTGCTCTTCACCGCGCCGTGACACTCCAAGCCAGACGAGCGAATGCTTCCGGATCGCGGTCAAGGAGCTCCCACCAGTCACCCCTGCAGATTCCATTCGCGTTCTGGAGTCCGACTTCAAGGATGCCAAGGAGGATGGAAAAACAGTCTCCCAGGATGACATCCTGTTCCTAGACAAACTAAAGAACGGCATCAACAAAGAGAAGTCAAATGGTCTCTCCACAGTAATGGAACGAGAGGACGTGGAGGGCCTAAGAATCAAAGACCTACAGAGACAAACATATCCAGAGGAACTGAAGTTACTGAAGACAGGCTCTCGGCTGCCACTCAAGAACAAGTTGCATCGCCTCAAACCCTTTCCAGACAAGGATGGTGTGGTCAAGGTGGGAGAAAGGCTCTGTGACTCCAATCTCCCAGATGCAGTCAAACCCCCTGCAATCAAGGATGGTGTAATCAAGGTGGGAGGAAGGCTCTGTGACTCCAATCTCCCCCATGCAGTCAAACACCCTGCAATCAAGGATGGCTCCCTCAGATATCCACGTCTCTGAGCGGATCTCGGCCTGTCTGTCCGACATCTCCGCCTGGATGACGACCAACCACCTCAAACTGAACCTAAGCAAAACAGAATTGCTCCACCTGCCGGCCAAATCCTCCCCCGACCGACCTTTCCATCACAGTCACGAATGCAGCTGTGACCGCGTCCCCGACCGCCAAGAACCAACCTTGGTGTTGTCCTCGACGACCAGTTGAACTTCTCTGCTCACATCGCTGCGACAACCAGAACCTGCAGATTCCTCCTGAGCAACGTCAGAAGGATCCGCCCCTTCCTGACAAAACAAGCCACCCAACTCCTCGTCCAATCAACAGTCCTCTCCCGCCTCGAATACTGCAACGCACTGCTTGCTGGCCTCCCGGCCACTGCCACTAAGCCTCTTCAACTCATTCAGAACGCAGCAGCCCGCCTGATCTCAAACCTACCGAATTCGGCCCATGTCACCCCACTTCTTAGGGACCTGAACTGGCTCCCCATTGCTGCACGAATCCGCTTCAAGACCCTCGACCTAGCATACCGTGCGGCAAAGGGAACCGCTCCCGCCTACCTCCGGTCAATGGTCTCTAACTACACACCCTCAAGACCCCTACGCTCTGCATCTTCTGGCCGCCTCAGACCTACTCCTATCCGAGCTCCGGGAGGGTCATCAAAGAGAAGTCGCCTATTCTCAGTCCTTGCCCCACAATGGTGGAATGAACTACCTGTAAAGAACCAATTCCTCTGTTTATAACGTTAGACTTGATTTTACGTGGAATTGTTATTTGCTGTCTTTTATTTTGAAATGCTGTCTTTTATTTTTGAAGATTCTGGTTGTCCCGCTCGCGCTGTTTCTACCTTGCTTAACAACGACTTCCGGTTAACGCTACTCGACAGAAATATGCTTGATACATATGACGGGAGAGAGGAATTGTAAATGGGATATCTCTCATTAATAATAAGTTGGTGAAGGAAACCCCCTTCTTACCTTGTTTAGCACCTAGCTGGAAGGCGAAGAGGTACGTGTTTATATTATGGATTGTGTTATTTGTTTATATTTGGCAATCTTCATATTTGTGTATTGAGCTAAACTAGCTAAGATGCTAGCCTGTGCTATAACTTTCACTGGAAACGTGGTTTGAACAAACGAATGACTGTATGTCTGTTTACACTTTCAGCTCTTACGGTGTCTCAGGATGAAACTGTCAATAAATGGTTGACATACCGCATCATAGCCATCAGTCTCAAGGAGTTCATTTTGTCTGAATTAAAGTCCAGCTTGGGGAAATGCTACAGTAAGAGCTCTGGCCCCTCATCATCCCTGCCGCCCGACGCTGCACCGAGGAAGCCTGGTCTACGATGACGAAACCACGGGGGCTGAGTTGCTGACAACAGACAACGGACAACGGACAATTCGTCAAGCAACTCGGCGCCATTCCATGGGTCTTGTAGACAAAAAAGACTACACGTCAGTGACAGCTGGCTAAAGGTTTGATGCGACGGTCAGACAAAGGAAAGGGAACAATTATTTCATTAAAAAGGAACCATTCATCTTCAATAAGAACAATTGAGGCTCACATTGACAGTTGGAAGAAGAAATCGACGTCAACAATTAAGAAACCTTGTTTTTTTTGCACTGATTATAATTTATTAATTTAATGCAGAATTCTAAGGTACCCTCCACACTAAAGGTATTTATATTTATATAGAAACCTCGTTATTTGCACTGTGATTATAACTACTGTTAGTTACCTAATCAACTCGACTGTAAACTGCCTCTATGGATAACTATGTGCAGTCTAAATGGTAACATAACTGAGTATTCACTGGAATGAAAGGAAATATTTATAATATTCATTATTCAGCGTTAGGTTTGGTCCTCTCTGAGTAGTATAAACAAATAGGATTCTTGGTGCAGTAAAAATAGCAAGGATTATCTGATATTTTATAATAATAGTAAAAACTACGGTTTATTATTCAGATCAGATTCAGCACATTATTCAGCGTTAGGTTTGGTCCTCTCTGAGTAGTATAAACAAATAGGATTCTTGGTGCAGTAAAAATAGCAAGGATTATCTGATATTTTATAATAATAGTAAAAACTACGGTTTATTGTTCAGATCAGATTCAGCACATTATTCAGCGTTAGGTTTGGTCCTCTCTGAGTAGTATAAACAAATAGGATTCTTGGTGCAGTAAAAATAGCAAGGATTATCTGATATTTTATAATAATAGTAAAAACTACGGTTTATTATTCAGATCAGATTAAATTTTGCATATTTAAAAATGAAGCCAGTAGAGACTGAGCACCATCCTCCACAACTAGAGCTGGAAAATCAAATAGATAGCTTACAGTTTAAAATTAGTACGCTCGAAGGGGCTCTCGAACAAACGCTAGATACTACTGAGAGGGAACGTATAGAGAAGGAAATTCTAAACAAAAAAGAAATCCTAAATAGCCTCAAGGGTCACAGTCAGGAGGACGGCCAGGAGCACCTCCGACGCTCAGACCGAATAAGATATCCAACCCCTAAATTGCTCGAAAGGCAACAAGAAGAGGCACAGAGAAATGAAAGAAAATTCGCCTCTGCGTATAAAAAGTGGAAAACGGGAGTCCGTGAGTCAAGGAACCAGCTCAAATCGGAACTTAATGAAAGGGAATTGGCATTAATGTCCGAAGCTCTGGAGGAAGAGAAAGAAGCCGTGTTGAACGCCTACCTTGAAATACGAGGTCACAACACACCCTCAGTTGAACTGAGAAGCTGCATCGATACATGTGAGGCAGTTACAACAGAGATTAAGAAAGTCGTCTATGAGAGGATTTTTGACATTGAAGAAGAATTCGACGGAGAACAAGTACGACTTCGTCTCAAGGAACTGCTTCAAGGCAGCTATGCTCGGTCCGTCTATGGATCCACCGTCTCGAGAGCGAGTCACAAATCATCCACCACTCATGACAGCGCCACTTTGACAGTCAAACTGGTGGACGCTGCGGCAGATCTTGCCGGTAAGGAGGTGGCGTACGAAGGGTTGCTGGAAGAAAGGAAGCAAACAGAGAAAATAGAAGATTTAGAGGAGCAACAAAGAAAGCAGCTTGCAGTTGAGAAGCGCGAGCTTGTACGCCTCCAGGCAGAGAAGGACGTGAAGACAGCCCGTGCCAGGCTGCAAGTTTACACACAGGAAGGCAGCGTCCACTCAAATAGTTCTGAAAGAATTCACCATGCCTCCTCGGCGGCAAGCGCCCCCTCGGCGGCAAGCGGACAACCCCTCAACGTCACAACCTTATCGACTGATGCAAATGTATCATCCCTAGCCAAGGCCTTCCAAGATAGCATAGCTCTAAATAGACTTCCAGTTCCAGAGCCATCTGTATTTAATGGCGATCCTATCCAGTTCCTTGAGTGGAAAGCCTCATTCATGTCACTCATTGACACCAGAGCCGTCTCATCTGCTGAGAAACTTTATTATTTGAGGAAGTATGTCGGGGGCCCTGCTCGTAAAACCCTGGAAGGAACCTTCTATAGAAATGACAGCGAAGCCTACAAAGACGCGTGGGACAAACTAAACCACAGATATGGCCAGCCCTTTGTTGTACAGAGAGCCTTTAGAGACAGGCTCGCAGATTGGCCAAAAGTACAACCAAAGGATGCAGAGGGACTAAGAGACTTTTCAGACTTCTTAAACGCCTGTCAAGACGCAATGAAGCATGTGAAGAGTCTCGAAATATTGAATGACTGTGAAGAGAATAGAAGGCTAATCCAAAAGATGCCAGACTGGGCAATGTCAAGCTGGAACAGAAAGACCACCGAAGCCTTGAACAGGACTCAAGAGTTCCCCAGCTTCAAGGACTTCGCCACATTCGTGGAGATGGAGGCAGAAATCGCTTGCAATCCGATCACCTCATTCCATGCTCTCCGCACCCTTGAGTCCAGCACAGAAAAACGAAACAACAGGGACCCCAACAGGAACAAAGCGTGTGTTCTTAGCACTCAAACTGAGGCCGACAGTGACAGGCAAAGACCAGCCAAGAGAAACGTAAGGCCCCCTTGTGTGTTCTGTCAGGACAATCAACACAGTCTACATGGATGTCCCAAGTTCATCGCAGAGACCTTGGCGGAACGACGGGAATTTGTGAAGGAGAATAAGCTCTGCTATGGCTGCACGAAATTCGGTCATAGTGCCAAGGACTGCCGTCATCGACATTCCTGCGACACCTGCGAAGGTAACCATCCCACTTGTCTTCATGATGACAGCTATGTGAGAAAGGAAAGGCCTGCACCATGGGAAAACATTTCCCAAAGCAAAGCTGTTCAAACAGAGGCTGCCGCAACATCACTGGCAGTCACTACTGCTGGAGCAGGACAAGCCACCAACACGTCAATGATTGTGCCTGTGTGGGTGTCCTCAAGGAACACGCCAGGAACGGAAAAACTGGTCTACGCCCTGTTGGACACACAAAGTGACACCACTTTCGTCGACCAGGAGGTCAGTAACACTCTAAAGGCAGACTCATGTCCAGTTAAACTGAAGTTAACTACCATGATAGGACGAGACACAATAGTCAAAACCCAAAGAGTCTCAGGGCTTCGTGTACGAGGCTATAGCTCCTCCCTGCACATCGATCTTCCTCCTGCCTATGCCAAGGATTGCATACCGGTGAACCGCACCCACATTCCAACAAAGGAAACGGCCAAGAAATGGAATCATCTCTCCACAGTCGTAGACGAGATTCCACAGCTACAGGATTGTGAGGTTGGTCTCTTGATAGGATATGACTGTTCAAGGGCCATGGCACCAAGACAAGTAATATCAGGAGGAAATGATGAACCTTATGCAGTTCGGACTGATTTAGGATGGAGCATTGTGGGGTGCTCTTCACCGCGCCGTGACACTCCAAGCCAGACGAGCGAATGCTTCCGGATAGCGGTCAAGGAGCTCCCACCAGTCACCCCTGCAGATTCCATTCGCGTTCTGGAGTCCGACTTCAAGGATGCCAAGGAGGATGGAAAAACAGTCTCCCAGGATGACATCCTGTTCCTAGACAAACTAAAGAACGGCATCAACAAAGAGAAGTCAAATGGTCTCTCCACAGTAATGGAACGAGAGGACGTGGAGGGCCTAAGAATCAAAGACCTACAGAGACAAACATATCCAGAGGAACTGAAGTTACTGAAGACAGGCTCTCGGCTGCCACTCAAGAACAAGTTGCATCGCCTCAAACCCTTTCCAGACAAGGATGGTGTGGTCAAGGTGGGAGAAAGGCTCTGTGACTCCAATCTCCCAGATGCAGTCAAACCCCCTGCAATCAAGGATGGTGTAATCAAGGTGGGAGGAAGGCTCTGTGACTCCAATCTCCCCCATGCAGTCAAACACCCTGCAATCAAGGATGGTGTAATCAAGGTGGGAGGAAGGCTCTGTGACTCCAATCGTCCCCATGCAGTCAAACACCCTGCGATCATTCCGAAGGAACATCACATCACGAAGATGATCATCACACACTGCCATGAAAAGGCCAAACATCACGGTAAAGGAATAACCATAAACGAGATCAGATCAAAGGGCTACTGGATCCGTCGATGTGTGACCTGCAGAAGGCTCAGGAGAGACACAGAAGAACAAAGAATGGCCGATCTCCCCCCAGAGCGTGTGGTTCTATCTCCCCAAGTTACCTACTATCGCCATCAGGCAATGCTGGCACACGCCAAAGAGAAACCTCCAGATAGGTAACATAGTAATGATGAAAGATGATGATCTGCCGAGAAATAAATGGAGATTAGGTAGAGTTCCTAAATCTATAGTGGATAGAGATGGTCTGGTTTAGGAGAGTGACAATATGTCTAGGTGACAGGAAACTGGGAAAGAAGGGTGAACGTCTCACTAAACAGTCAGTTCTTGAAAGACCAGTTCAGAAGCTGGTCTTATTACTAGATAAGTGACTAGATGTTTACTAAGTAAGACAACCCTTGCATCTCTTAAGGATGTATTTGATTTGATTTGTTTGAAGTGTTTGACAACTTTACTACCATAACTTTTGGTTATTGCTTATGGTTTATTGAGAAATCATTGTGTTGCTTATGCATGGTTTCCTACAATATTTGAAACAATGATTTGATGGGAGTGTAAAGAACCAATTCCTCTGTTTATAACGTTAGACTTGATTTTACGTGGAATTGTTATTTGCTGTCTTTTATTTTGAAATGCTGTCTTTTATTTTTGAAGATTCTGGTTGTCCCGCTCGCGCTGTTTCTACCTTGCTTAACAACGACTTCCGGTTAACGCTACTCGACAGAAATATGCTTGATACATATGACGGGAGAGAGGAATTGTAAATGGGATATCTCTCATTAATAATAAGTTGGTGAAGGAAACCCCCTTCTTACCTTGTTTAGCACCTAGCTGGAAGGCGAAGAGGTACGTGTTTATATTATGGATTGTGTTATTTGTTTATATTTGGCAATCTTCATATTTGTGTATTGAGCTAAACTAGCTAAGATGCTAGCCTGTGCTATAACTTTCACTGGAAACGTGGTTTGAACAAACGAATGACTGTATGTCTGTTTACACTTTCAGCTCTTACGGTGTCTCAGGATGAAACTGTCAATAAATGGTTGACATACCGCATCATAGCCATCAGTCTCAAGGAGTTCATTTTGTCTGAATTAAAGTCCAGCTTGGGGAAATGCTACACTACCCACCCCAGTTAGGACAGCCGAAACCCGTCCAATCTTTCGCCATCGACTAAAGACGCACTTCTTCAACCATCATCTGAATAAAAAATAATAATAATAAAAATATCTAACCCTAAATAACTTTACTGTCATGCACTTGTCCTAATAAACTAACCTACACTCACCACTTTGATGAACATTGTTACTCAGCTGATAGAGTTGTGCCCTTCCTGATGACTTGTCATACAGAACTTGTAAGTCGCTTTGGATAAAAGCGTTCAGCTAAATGACTAAATGTAAATGTAAACGTAATGTTCTCCTCCTCTCATCCCCTCTCATTAATCTTGTCTCCTCCCTTCTCTATTCTCTCATCTCCCTCTTTTCCTCTCCTGTCCTGTCCTCTCCTTCCTATCATCCTCTCCTCTGGTCTCCTCTGGTCTCCTCTCCTCTCCCATCCTCCTCTCTCCTCTCCTCTCCTCTCCTCTCCTCTCCTCTCCTCTCTCCTCTCCTCTCCTCTCCTCTCCTCTCCTCTCCTCTCCTCTCCTCTCCTCTCCTCTCCTCTCCTCTCCCCTCCTCTCCTCCCCTCCTCTCCTCTCTGCCCTCCTCCCCTCCCCTCCTCTCCTCTCCTCTCCTCCTCCTCTCTCCTCCTCCTCCTCCTCCTCCTCCTCTTCTCCATCTTTCGTGTGAGTCTCAGAACACCTTTAGCATCATTTGTGAAGGTTAAACATGCCCCCCCCCCCCCCTGTAAGTAAACACCCGTGTGGAATGCAATTACAGCCACCAGAGGGATGACTGTAAACTCCTGGGCTGAGTCCTCTCTCCTCCACTCCTCCCCCTCTCCTCCCCCTCTCTCCCTCACGACAGGCCCATTCATGTGCTAAGTGGTTGGAGACTCGAGCCGCGTGCCCCCCCCCCCCCCCCCCCCCCCCCCCGTCCTGTGGGACCAGCCGCGGAATGCGTCGCATGGAGAAAATAGCATCCCGGG
>NC_140166.1:147394982-147405414 GCF_963971535.1 Notolepis coatsorum | reverse complement strand
ACCCAGAGAGGCGGCAGGGAGCAGCTCACCGAGGCACAGTGGCACCGGGTAGTTCCATCTCCGCACCGGTCCCGGCATGCAGGTGATATATGCATTACCCTGTTGGGAAAAACAACAACAACAACAATCTATAACAACAACATTACCACTCAGAGATCCGACAGAACAAGCAGGTCTCTTAGCAGCACAGGTCCAGGTCAGCTCCTCTCCTCTCCTCTCCTCTCCTCTCCTCTCCTCTCCTCTCCTCTCCTCTCCTCTCCTCTCCTCTCCTCTCCTCTCCTCTCCTCTCCTCTCCTCTCCTCTCCTCTCCTCTCCTCTCCTCTCCTCCCCTCTCCTCCTCTCCCCTCTCCTCTCCACTCCCCTCCTCTCCTCTCCTCTCCTCTCCTCTCATCTCCCCTCCTCTCCTCTCCTCTCCTCTCCTCTCCTCTCCCATCCTCTCCTCTCCTCTCCTCTCCTCTCCTCTCCTCTCCTCTCCTCTCCTCTCCTCTCCTCTCCTCTCCTCTCCTCTCCTCTCCTCTCCTCTCCTCTCCTCTCCTCTCCTCTCCCCTCCCCTCTCCTCTCCTCTCCTCTCCTCTCCTCTCCTCTCCTCTCCTCTCCTCTCCTCTCCTCTCCTCTCCTCTCCTCTCCTCTCCTCTCCTCTCCTCTCCTCTCCTCTCCTCCCCTCCCCTCTCATCCCCTCCTCTCCTCTCCTCTCCTCTCCTCTCCTCTCCTCTCCTCTCCTCTCCTCTCCTCTCCTCTCCTCTCCTCTCCTCTCCTCTCCTCTCCTCTCCCCTCTCCTCTCCTCTCCTCTACTCTCCTCCCCTCCCCTCTCATCCCCTCCTCTCCTCTCCTCTCCTCTCCTCTCCTCTCCTCTCCTCTCCTCTCCTCTCCTCTCCTCTCCTCTCCTCTCCTCTCCTCTCCTGAGCAGGGATAACATCCATGTGGATTTAGTGCACAGTTATATTTTTTAGGGGGATTATTTCCCCCTGATCCGCACTGAAAGGCTCGTATTTTAAAGCGCTAATCCACATCTGTCTGTACATACCTGCATATAATCCTATATGTCTATAGCTACTATATCTATATCTGTACATATCCCTTACTTACTCTTACTAGTTACACTGCTGGCCAGTACGACTTACCACCATACTGTCTTTATACCTGTATCACTGTACATATTAATACTACAACTCTGTACATAGATCTGATGAGCACTATTACTCAGTACTACTAATTAATATATTTTGTACCCAGTTTAATCACCTGTACATTGTATATTACTATTGCACTTTACTGTTATAGTTGCACTCTGGTTGGATGCCAAACTTATTTTCTTGTACTGTACTTGTGCTGTATGATGACAATACATGTTAATTTAATGTTCTATCCTTTGTTCCATATCAAAGGTAATTGAGAGGCTGGTATATGAGCAGATAGACAACTACCTGACTGAACATAGACTACTGTACCAGTTCCAATCAGGTTTCAGAAAATCACACTCCACTGACACCTGTTTACTGTACCTGACCCATTATATAAAACGTGAGATGGACAAGGGGAACTACTGCGGGATGGTAATGTTGGACCTGCAAAAGGCGTTTGACACGGTCAACCACTCCATCCTACTAGAAAAATTGAAAGCGATAGGCTTTGATAGGAAGTCAGCCAAATGGGTCAAGTCCTACCTGGAGGGAAGAGAACAGGTGGTAGACATCAATGGCACCTTGTCCTCGTCCCTTCCAGTGACATGTGGGGTCCCCCAAGGAAGCATTTTGGGGCCTCAACTGTTTTTAATATATATTAATGACATGAAATCGGCATGCGATTGCAACCTGTTCCTGTTTGCTGACGACTCGGCACTCCTGGTCTCTGACAGGGATAAGTCTAAAGTGGAAAGTGTCCTGAGCAGTGAAATGAAACAGATCTGCTCTTGGCTCAGTGACAATAAATTGTCTCTACATCTGGGAAAAACAGAGGCCATACTCTTTGGGTCAAACGCCAACCTAAAGAAATCCCAGGGTTTTAAAATTTGAGTAGGTGAAAACATTATTGAGGATAAAGAGGAGGTCACCTACCTGGGCTTTATTTTAAATAACAAACTTTCTAACGAAAAAATGGCACAAAAAGTTATTACTAAGGTCAATCAAAAAACCAAATTTTTATTTAGAATTTCCTCGTTCATAAATAGAAACGCTCTGAGGACCCTAGCTGGAGCCCTCATCCAATGTCACTTTGACTATGCTTGCACTTCATGGTATAGCAACATATCCAAACAAATGAAGACAAAGCTCCAGACCTCCCAAAACAAACTAGTGAGACTCCTGCACAACCTTCACTTTAGGACTCACCTAACGCCAGCCCACTTTAGCAGTATGGGATGGCTTAGGGTTGAAGAAAGGGTACACCAGCTTAAAATGCTACTGGTTTTTAAAGTACTGAAAGAAACTGTCCCCAAGTACCTAGTAAATTATTTTAATAAAGTAGGAGATGTCCACAAACACGCCACAAGAGGAAGCCCCACGGACCTGGTCCCGCCGAGAGTCAGGACATGCATGGGGAAAGATGCATTTTTTTACTCGGCTACGGTAATGTGGAATACCCTGCCAACATTCATAAATCTCGTGAACTCCCCTCTCGGATTTAAATCTGCCCTAAAAACATGGCTCAGCAGCAACTCAAATTGGTCTTAATATGTTTTTATAACTATAAAAGCAATTCGGTTCAAGGGCAACATCACACATCATCCAAAATAAATAAATCAGGCATTCCAGGAGTATTACAATATACTATACAAATCTCAAAGTAATTACACACAGGAGGAACTGGATAGATTCTTAGAAGGTATCAAAATGCCAAAGCTCTCAGAATCAGATCAAGAGAGTCTTAATGCACCCTTTACCGAACAAGAAATACTAGCAACAATTAATTCAATGCCTATAGACAAAAGTCCAGGACCAGATGGCTTCCCGGCACAGCTATATAAGGAGTACTGGAATGACTTGAAACCCATTTTTATGGGAATGATTAACAACTTTGGACGCAACAAGGCACTTCCTCAAACAATGAGCTTGGCAAACATCACAGTACTGCATAAAAGTGGTAAGGATCCACTAGACTGTTCATCATACAGACCTATAAGTCTTTTAGATCATGATTATAAGACTATCACCAAAGCATTAGCGAAAAGACTTGAAACCATCACGCCGAAATTGGTAAACCCAGATCAGGCTGGATTTGTTAAGGGAAGATATGCTACCGATAACATCAGAAGGTTATTAAATATAACCAATCATTTGAATCTAAAACAAAGGCCCTCTCTACTCCTATCTCTGGATGCAGAGAAGGCTTTTGACAGAGTCGAGTGGAACTTTCTTTTTAACGTGTTGCAAAAACTTAATATAGGGTCAAATTTTATCCAGTGGATTAAAGCAATTTATCAAACTCCAAAAGCAGCAGTTATTACTAATGGCAATACATCTGATCCGTTTCTCTTAATGAGAGGAACAAGACAGGGGTGCCCAATGTCGAGCTCATTATTCGCAATAATAATAGAAATTTTGGCTGCATCTGTACGAGACAACATTAACATAAAAGGAGTGTATATCGATAAGGTTGAACACAAAATATCTTTATATGCTGACGACATTGTTCTATACATTGAGCAACCAGAAAACTCCTTATTACATCTGTATAACACAATCGACCAATTTGGAAAGTACTCAGGATACAAGATAAATTATAATAAATCGAATGCATGTCTCCTACATATGAAACCAACAAAAGAAATGCAGAAATCCTACCCATTTCGATGGTCACCAGGAGGCTTCAAATACTTGGGAGTACACTTTACACCGCAATTAAATGATTTATTTGAAAAAAATTACACTCCTCTTACAATTGAAATTAACACAGATCTAGGTAGATGGGACAAACTACACCTATCCCTTCTAGGAAGGATAAACGTCATCAGGATGAATATCCTTCCGAGATTGAACTTTCTCTTTCAAAATGTACCCTGCTACCTATCTATAACATATTTTAACATATTGAATAAACGTATCTCAAAATTTATTTGGTCCAATAAAAAACCAAGGATTAAATTACTGACTCTTATGAAACCTGAGTCCATGGGTGGTCTAGGTCTTCCCAATCTCCAACACTACTACTGGTCAGCCCAACTTCGAACTATAGTATCATGGTCATTGGGAGGACCAGACTCACACTGGATACAGATAGAAGCGGGACAGGTTGATCCTTTACCTCTAAACTCTCTTTTTTTTATAAAGAATTTTGACAAAATAGAAAATATAAAGCAATATTTCACGGTTGTGAATACCCTATCTGCATGGAAAGATTGCTCGAAAAAGTTTGGCATAACTAAATGCATCTCTGTTTATTCACCTATTCATCAAAACCCTGACCTAAAAAAATATTTTCATTCAAGTAAGTGGAGACACTTGGGGGTAACTCAACTTAAAGACCTTTTTCATAAAAACTGGAAATTAAAAGCATTTCAGGAGCTAAGAGAAGAATACAACATTCCTAACTCAGACTTCTTAAAATATATGCAAATTCAAAGCACTTTAAGTTCACTTACTAAAGAAAACAAGTTAAGCTTTGAAATGACAGAATTGGAAGAAAAACTAACTACCTCATCCACAATTAAAGGTAAAATCAGTGAACTATATGAAATTCTAACTAATGAATGCCAAACAGTCTTCCCAGCTCTATTAAGATGCTGGGAGACGGACCTGGCAACGAAATTTGAAGAAAACAATTGGCAAGATATCTGTGATCGAACTTTCTTTCCCTTTACAAGCAATAAGATCAAAGAAAGTAATTTCAAATTTATTCATAAATTCTACCTTACTCCTGTAAAAATGCACAAAATCTCGAAAGAAAACTCACCAAATTGCCCAAGATGTAAAATTAAAGAAGGAACATTTCTGCATATATGTTCTGGCAATGTAGCAAATTGAAGCATTTCTGGAACAAGATCCACTTATTTACTAAATCTGTCATGGAGTTGGAATTTGAGTTATCACCATGTGTCTATCTATTAAATAATATAACAAACTGCCACTTAGACCAAAAGAAATGCAGACTGTTGGTATACATAACATATTTTGCAAAGAAATGTATACTTCTTCTATGGAAAAATGAAATCGCACCAACACTCAATTATGTTCATAGAACAAATATCTCAGTTTCTTCCCTTAGAAAAGATAACGCTTGAAAAGCACAACCAGGGTCACTTATTTCAAGAACTTTGGAATCCACTCTATACTCAACTGGAAACTCATAATGTAGTCCTATAAATGTGTCATATCTAATATAACAGACGTGGAGTTTTAGCAGATTAGATTAGCTGATCTGTTGAGGCTCTTTGTCTGCGTATAAGTGCCTGGTTGCCTGCGCATGGCTGTCAGTCAAACCCTGCCCCCACGGGGTCGGGTCTGGGAAAGGGAGCTGAACACGCAGCGGCCCGGACCCTTCTCTGTCGGAGTAGCCATCGATAAGCGGGTATGAGCAACTGGGTGCTAAAAAAAATTTCACTGTTTACAATACCGACATTTGCACTTTTATTCCTTATTACTTATTTACTTATGATTTACCTACTGTCCCTTTATTTTATTTTATTTTACTTTATTTTTATTATTATTATTTTCTTTTTTTTGTTGTCTAATTGTTTATTTGTGTGTATGTGGGCAAGTGTATGTGTGTATGTGTGTGTGTGTATGCCTGTATGCGCGTGTGTGCGCGTGTACGTGTGTGTATGTCCCAGTGTGTGTGAGTGTGAGTGAGAGATGGGAGAATGGATTGAGTGGGGAGCACAAGGAAAATTGTTAAAAATTGTTCATGAGAGTGACACTGAACATTCTGTAGATCTGTCGATTGAATGTGAAACCTCATGAAAAATAAAAAGATTTAAAATAATATGTTTTTTATCCCTTTTATCATAACTTGGCTTTTATTTCTTTCATCATGAGTTGCTTTTAAGGGTTTGCGGATTTTCTTTTAACATTAGTTAACTGTATGAGTTGTCAGGTTAGGTGTTTTTATACACATTTTTAGGATGTGTCCTGTCTAGTGTACATGTCCATTTGTGTTTCTGTGCCTTTTTATGTTCCATGTATGGACCACAATGGAAACAAGCCTTGGCTTTATTGTGTTTTATCCATTTTTGACCAGCGTTGTTGACACTGTTATTGTTTTGTCTTTAAAAAAAAATGTGTCCTACGATTGTGTCAAAATAAAGTATTCAATCAATTCAATCAATCAAAAGCAGCACGGCTCTCTGTCTACAGCTTTTATTCAGAAATCCCTTTAGAAAAAGGTGTCAAAAGAAAACACCTCCAGACACACTCACGCACACACACACATGCACACACAAATGCACGCACGCACACACATACACGCACACACAAATGCACGCACGCACACACATACACGCACACACATACACACACACACACACGCACACACAAGAGTAGATTTGTAAAGGTGTGTCATACACAGACACACTCAAACATGCAAACATACACCAGCAGAAAACACATTCAAGCTTACAGGCAAACATACACGTAGACACACCTACACACACACTGTGTTGTCTCACCTGTAGTGTGTGTGTGTGTGTGTGTGTGTGTGTGTTGTCTCACCTGTAGAGTGTGTGTGTGTTGTCTCACCTGTAGTGTGTGTGTGTGTGTGTGTTGTCTCACCTGTAGGGTGTGTGTGTGTTGTCTCACCTGTAGTGTGTGTGTGTGTGTGTGTGTGTGTTGTCTCACCTGGAGGGTGTGTGTGTGTGTTGTCTCACCTGTAGGGTGAAGCCTTGGAGACACTGGAAGCTGACCAGGTCTCCCACGGTGTAGCGCTCTCCCACTCTCTGCCCGTTACTGGGGGGCAGCGGCTCTGGGCACGAATCCAACCCTATTGCTTATGAAAGAGTCACAAACACAAGTGTAGACAGCGATCATTCTTCTGCACAGAGAGGCCTCTTCAGCCGGCAATAACCACGACTCCACTGTTGACATCAGCACATAAACAGCAGGGTTCACAGAGGGGGCCGTCAGTCACGGGTCGATGCGGAGCATGTCGGGACTTCCATACTGTGGAATCCCCAAGTTAAATACATAAATGGAGCATTTATATAATAATAATAATAATAATAATAATAATAATAATAATAATAATAATAATAATAATAATAATAATAATAATAATAATAATAATAATAATAATAATAATAATAATAATAATAACTTTATTTATATAGCAGCTTATATAGTGCACATTTTTTGTTCCTCACATTTGACCCATTCATGCACACATTCACACACCGACGGTGGAGGCGACCATGGACGGTGCCGACCTGCTCATCAGGAGCAATTAGGGGTTAAGTGTCTTGCTCAAGGACATATCGGCATGCTGCCTGGAAGGAGCAGGAATCAAACCGGGAACCTTCCGACTACCAGACGACCGTTCTACCTCCTTAGCCACTGTCGCCCCATGTGAATGAAATGAATGAGATTTAAATATACTGACGGCGATCACAAGGGCTGTCGACAAATATTCTATAGGCAAATGAATGATCAACTTATTGTAAATATGATGTTTGTAATGTGTCGTGGAACCACTTCATCCACAGAGGGACACAGAGAACAGCTCTTGGTATTTATTAACTCATTAAGATCGGCATCGACACAGATGATTTTTACATAAACAATTTGGATGATTGAGAATGGTTTCCGAAAAACAGAACAAGAAAATATAAAAATTAAAGGGTACATTAAGGTAATTATGCCTGCTAATCACAACATGCTAGTATTTAGAATACACACACAACTAAACATATGCTATATAGCACAACTAGCTGGCTAGCGTTAGCTCAACTAGCAGCCTGAATAAAATATAACACAAAGTAGCAAAAAACAAGTTATAGTCATATATATATATATATATATACATATAAGTCACAACAACATACCAAAACATAATGCAGGCTACATATGACATTTAACATTCTAACAAAACCACAAGCACTACATTGTGTAGGTTATTAATAACTTACATTATTCACCAATACACTCTCTGGTGTGACAGCATGTTACACTAGGACCCCTGTTACTGTGCCTGACTGGAAATAATAAGACCCAACATAACAAGATAATGGGGAATTTACAACAAAAAACATTTCACATTCGATTGTGAAAATTAATATTCGACTGTGGAAAAATAAAAACAGTGCCGTCTCCCTCTCAGCTTCTCGTGTCGACCTGAAGGAGCTGCACGACAGACGGGAGACACGCAGCGTCACTTTCATTCAGCAGAGCTGAACAACATGTCAGTAGTAATAACAACAACAACAACAACAACAACAACAACAACAGCAACAACAACAACAACAACAACAACAACAACAACAACAACAACAACAACAACAACAACAACAACAACAACAACAACAACAACAACAACAACAACAACAACAACCACCACCACCACAAGACGTGATGCATAGAGTGTTGAACCCAACTCTGTCGTGAAGACAGTGATTTGCACTCCGAGCTCCGAGCTCAATCTAAAAGCCCTGTTTGATCGTCAAAGAACCTCGAGACAAAGTTGTATAAAGTTAAAGACACACACTCTGCAGTTACACATTGAAGACACACACTCTGCAGTAAAGACACACACTCTGCAGTTACACAGTAAAGACACACACTCTGCAGTTACACAGTAAAGACACACACGCTGCAGTTACAGAGTAAAGACACACACTCTGCAGTAAAGACACACACTCTGCAGTTACACAGTAAAGACACACACTCTGCAGTTAAACAGTAAATACACACACGCTGCAGTTACACAGTAAATACACACACTCTGCAGTTACACAGTAAATACACACACTCTGCAGTAAAGACACACACTCTGCAGTAAACACACACACTCTGCAGTTACACAGTAAAGACACACACTCTGCAGTAAAGACACACACTCTGCAGTTACACAGTAAAGACACACACTCTGCAGTTACACAGTAAAGACACACACTCTGCAGTAAAGACACACACTCTGCAGTTACACAGTAAAGACACACACTCTGCAGTTACACAGTAAAGATACACACTCTGCAGTAAAGACACACACTCTGCAGTTACGCAGTAAAGACACACACTCTGCAGTTACACAGTAAATACACACCCTCTGCAGTTAC
Source organism: Notolepis coatsorum (assembly GCF_963971535.1). Taxonomy (NCBI): domain Eukaryota; kingdom Metazoa; phylum Chordata; class Actinopteri; order Aulopiformes; family Paralepididae; genus Notolepis; species Notolepis coatsorum. The sequence continues at coordinate 147,396,218 of NC_140166.1, read as the reverse complement.
ACAGTAAAGACACACACTCTGCAGTAAAGACACACACTCTGCAGTTACACAGTAAAGACAAACACTCTGCAGTAAAGACACACACTCTACAGTTACACAGTAAATACACACACTCTGCAGTTACCCAGTAAAGACACACACTCTGCAGTAAAGACACACACTCTGCAGTTACACAGTAAAGACACACACTCTGCAGTTACACAGTAAAGATACACACTCTGCAGTTACACAGTAAAGACACACACTCTGCAGTAAAGACACACACTCTGCAGTTACACAGTAAAGACACACACTCTGCAGTAAAGACACACACTCTGCAGTTACACAGTAAAGACACACACTCTGCAGTTACACAGTAAAGACACACACTCTGCAGTTACACAGTAAAGATACACACTCTGCAGTAAAGACACACACTCTGCAGTTACACGGTAAAGATACACACTCTGCAGTTACACAGTAAATACACACACTCTGCAGTTACACAGTAAAGACACACACTCTGCAGTTACACAGTAAAGATACACACTCTGCAGTTACGCAGTAAATACACACACTCTGCAGTTACACAGTAAAGACACACACTCTGCAGTTACACAGTAAAGACACACACTCTGCAGTTACACAGTAAAGACACACACTCTGCAGTTACACAGTAAAGACACACACTCTGCAGTTACACAGTAAAGACACACACTCTAATAATAACCCTAGTAATATCTCCTCTCCATGAAAACGTCGTCCTGAAACCACGACACTCTCCATGCAGAGAGAACACATCATATCATAATGAATATACAACGATTACACACGTTTACATCATAGAGTACCTATAGACGGTGGAAAACAAACATGTAACATGCATTTACACAGTGCTTCATTTTAATGCACTTGTAATCATAATAATTTGATAGGGAGGTTTTCTCTTTCTCTCTCTCTCTCTCTCTCTCTCTCTCTCTCTCTCTCTCTCTCTCTCTCTCTCTCTCTCTCTCTCTCTCTCTCTCTCTCTCTCTCTCTCTCTCTCTCTCTCTCTCTCTCTCTCTCTCTCTCTCTCTCTTTTCTCTTCTATAATCATACCATTGGGAAACTGGGAGAAGGCAGCAGGCTATTCCACCGGTGGTTGTAATCAACAAAATCCCTCCAACTATGATGTGAGGCAATCACTGTGAAATTATACAATGCAATCCCCCCAAGTCTTACTTGACAGAAGCGCTCAGCTCCGCTAGAACAAAGTGA